>NW_028279472.1:0-153523 GCF_059751315.1 Micrasema longulum | reverse complement strand
CACATATATTTTTAATTTACCAGCCTATTCCTTCATTCCATGTAAGTAAAGGTATTTTTTTTTTTGTTATATAAAAAAAAAAAAAAGACTTCCATATTCGCTATTTATTCGTCTCTATTGAGATATATTTATTTCTTATTTTGTACTTTGAAAATACGCTTTTCATTTCAGGTCTGTGGATTATGTGACTTTTGCATAACTGTCCACTTAACGTTGGTACAAATAGCTACCTGATAAGTTGGAGTCGGGCTAATGACCCTCTCGTAACTTCTAGGTAAGTGTTTGTCCAGTATTGGAAGCAAGATGCTCTTACGTCACCTGTTGTCACCAATTGATCCACATGAAGTACTGTAGCGTGAAGCGTGACCCGATGCCATGTCGCTCCTCCGATAAACTAGAGCAATGACTCTAAAAACTTTGATTTTGAGTTGAATACACAGAACAAATTACAGAAAAAACTGCCATATCATTGGCCTAACTTGTAAACCTCGTAAATACCAAACATACCCCTTTTCAGGGGAGAGTAAAAACAGTTACGTCGGTAGCCAACAGGGAAATATCACATACTACGAATACCGATAAAAATATATGAAATGGATTTAAAATAATTAATTGTATTTTCAAAATCAATATGGATATTGTGGAGAAATGTTTGCATACATAAATTTTTAATATATTTTTTAAATACGTCACTAGAAAAACGCGACATGTTTGGCCTTGATAGTTGTGACGTCAAGATTCGTGACAATGTTCTAAACAAATTTGAATGGTCAGGAACAAATAAACGTGTTAACTTACATAGCGCTATTTTCAAGGGCGCTTTACAAAGTGATTCTATAAATAAATAATTTTAATTTTATCTTTTTAAATTTTTAATTTAAGTAAAACAATTTACGTTATCATAAAATGTTACGGATTTTTTCGAATGATTTAGAGAACAAGTGGGTTTAAGTTTTTTCCGAAAAATCACTTCACTTTCACAGTTTCGGGAGAGCATTCAATGCCATAGGGCCTGCGACCGCAAATGCGCATTCACCGAATTTAGTGCGCTGTTTGCGTAGAGGTATAATAACTTTCCTCTCGTCGTAGATGTAGCTGATCTAAGCGTAAGACGTCTGTCAGCTAGTTCATCCAGAATGCATAGTTACCTTAGATATTCCGGAGCAGAGTTGTGGAGTGACTTATACATAAGCCAACAGATTTTGTAGATATTCAACCCATGGGACCCTTGACGGGCGAATTATTATCTTAAAATGGTTTACCTGAAATTGGTGTACGAATAATAAATTGATTCAGTCATGTAAACTTTCTAAGTGGTTTTAAATTTTTTTTTTTAAGTTAACCTCAAATCTGTTCGTTAGAAATGTGTTTGGTGATAAAATAAGCCATGCACAAAATTGCTGGCAACCTTATTCGCCTTCGGGAAATTTTTAACGTGAAAATTTATGGTGGATAATTTCGTTTGTATTTTTCCATTTAATTTAAAAGAACGACTGGAATCGATCGTCTTCAAATATTTGCTGTGAAACATGATGCTATCTGTAAATAATTTAGTATGACATTTTATCAGATTAATTTCTCTTTAGACGTGTTTGCGTTAATGGCATCTTTTTTAAGTAAATCAATATAGTAGAATTCTACGTTATCTACTTACCCCGCAATTTTTTATCGATTGATACCGACCATTAAACCGATTGAATTTAGTTGTTTTCAAGTGTTATAACTTCAACTTATCAACAACAAAAAAGGCGTTTCATACTGAATTATTGTCGTGCTTAGGTACTGTCGTGTATTTCGAAAATATTTTTATTTTATTTTATTTAAATCTTAAAGTAGGGCACACATATCATACATATTGCTATGTGTGTTCTCATAATAACATTGCAAATATATTTAATTTATAAATTGTTTATCACATATGTCTTGACCATTATTTTAAATTTTGATATGTTTTTTTCTTCATAAATATTGAGATTAAAATTTCAGAAATATTTACTGAAAAAATAGTTGACGTTTTTAGATTCCGTTGCAAATAGAACTTCATTTTTGTGACAATTAAAAAATGATTAACTACTACCATCACGTTCTTTCCCCGTAGGGGTAGGCAGAGAGAATGGACCGCCACACACGTCTATCCCGGCATATATTCCTAGCTTCTCCCACATTCATACATCTTGTCATACATGCCCTTCGGTGCAGTCTGTTTTTGACATGACCAGAAAATGATTAAAATATAATTATTTGTGTGATCTTGTAACTTTATAGTACCTAACAACATAAATTTATATAAATATAGTAGGTAATCCTCAATGTATTTAGAAATTATTTTACTTTCAGATTTCTAGATACATAGATTATGAAGTATTATAAATTGTTTGTATATTTCACATTAGTTCTGGTGATTTTTCTGTTTATTGATAAATGCTTACACCTACACAAAAAACGAAATATAATTTTCAGAAATAAAATAAAACTAATATCGCGCAATAAGCTTTGCTGTGTTATTATGCCGTGTGTCGTTCGTACTATTAACCGACGTTTCGGATCGCATTACAGCGTCCATCATCAGGGTTGATGTTATTTGTGTAGATAGATTAACTACATATTTAGGCGTGTCGCAGTCGTTGCTGTCTACAGCTCGTCAATTTGAAATCTGTGGCGCTTCGCAGTCTACGCTTTTATGTCATTTCTTTATAACCGGGTACCAGGATGATTTCGAACGCATCCCATCATCTCTGTTTATATTGTCGGGATGTTTGTAGATCTCGATCGCCTCTTTTACCAATCTAGTTTGGAGACACTTTGTTCTCTCTAAGCTTATCGGCCCAAAGGAAAAATTATGCCCCGTTTTTATGTGGTGATCGGCCAAAGCCGATTTTTCAGGGTAGCCGAATCTGCATACACTCTTGGCTTCTTTACTCGTTATAATTTTTTGGGTGTCTACCCGATGCATACCTTGGTATAGTTTTTACAATGAGGAATTCCACTGTTTTCATTTTTTTTCTATTAGCGTACTATTTAACTAAACAAAAATATATATATAATTTTTTTTGTGCGTTATTTACAAAGATATGATTTTTTAAAGTTACATTTATCAAATACCGCGCCAAATGACTACTCAGTGTGTCACTTTTCAGTAGTGACGTCATGAAACGGTTGGCGTTCTTACTTTCACTGACCGCGGTAAGTTGTATTTCTCCAGCCAATAACAAAACTGACAAGAATCTATGGAATATTGCTTTGATTACTTCATTTAGTTGATCGTAATTTGATCATTTCTATTTTACGAACGTTTCGATTTAGAAAAACCTAGAAAGTTGACATAATCTCTGGTTGAAATGTCAACAAAGTATTTCTATAATCTATATACTCTATATTTCAATACTGTATACTCTTTTTTTTCTATGGTCAAAACGTTCCTTACAAGGTGCGGCGACTTTAAAGCGGAAACCGGAAATACTACACGTAGATATAAGGAGTGACGTCATTATTTACGATTTTAAAATGAATACTATTTTTAACATTTTTTATTTATTTTTGCGTGCGTTTTTGAGATATTTCATCCTACTCCAAAATTTTTAAATATTCACGTGTACACGAAAACATTTTTAAAATTTAATTCCGGGTTGGGCTGGAATTCCTCGTTCAGCTTATAAATACCGTCAGTTTCCAGGGGGTCACGGTCCTTTGCTGATTTTAGAAAATCTCTAATTTTTGTTGATAAGCCGAAAACGGTTTCGATGCCGTGTTTTTTGAAAATATTAGAAATTCTATCCGTAACGTTCTGTACATATCGTCGCTTTTGATCGTTTTTGTCCAACATACCATTTTGAACGAAATTGAGTTAAGTGTACAGGAGTTCTGAGAAAGCCTTTATTTATAAAATTCAAATAAAAAAATATTTCGTAAAAAAAACATCAAAGCTCTATTTCTGCTGATTTGCGTTTTGGTCCGTTGGACGAAAACGAACTGAAGCGACGATATGCCAAACAAGCTATCCCTTATAATTATGAACTTTAGCCCTAAAGGATATTGGATACAATAGACTTTTTCTTGCGCGTGATAAAAATTGGAGCATTAAATTGTGCGGCAAATTTTCCTGAAAATGTACGAAAAAAAACAATTTAATAAAAACGAACTACTTTGAATGACGTCACTGGTTCATATGAATCAACCTATGATAGGAAAGTTATGGAAGACTTCCGGTTTGCTTGCTGTGGGTGGACCTATGGGAAGAACTGATCGAGAATAACCGGAACAGAACCTCTAACGTCACACGCGGAGTTATTTCAGAAATACAAAACTTTAAAAATCGTAGCGCTGATAATTCGGTATATAAAAATTGAAAAAAAAAATTTTGGCTTTGTTTAATAGTCTATTAACAAGTAAATAATTTAAAAAAAACACTGAACTTCTACACTATCGTTATTATTGACATGTGTCCCGTTTGTATTCGATATGGAAGCTATTCTATTCAAAATAGCCCTCTTTTATAATAATATCAACCAGAATATTTTTTCTCCGATAAATATGCTGTCAGTTTTTTCCCGATCAACTGGTGTAATTTTCCGTACAAAATGGGTAGCGTGACTTGTCCTGTCCGAAGTGTGTCCAGTCACCACGCATTCGTGTTCCATCAAGGAACTTATAATGGTAGGTCTAATAAGGATGTGTTTATGCTTATACTTAGAGAGATTACGGCTCTCTTCCGGACCCGGAGTTGCGAAAGGATCAGCGTCTTCTCAATTTCTGGATCATACAAATTCACTCAATTTGTGATACGGGGATCTCACACTGGCCGGTCAACTGTAAGCCATAAACCCAACGACCTACATTCGGCCATCTGAATATTGTGTTGTGTAATGGCCCTTTGTGTTTCTTCCTTGTAAATATTTGTTTGGGCAATGCTCCCCCGGCTGAAAGGAAAGTGCTTATATATTAGTGTATATTCCCCCTAATAAATTGACTTGAAGTTTGCAAAACGCGATATACCAAAGTCATATTAAGTATAATTCATGAGTCACTTCGTCAGAATTTTTTTATACTTGCAAAAAAATGGGGTATTGTTTTGAATTTATGTAAATTTATAACAAAACAGAAAATTCATCGCCAGCGGTTGTAAGGAATTATTTTGTAAAATAAATAATAGATGTTCAAATATTTACAGTTACTTTTTTTTGTATATTTTAATGTTTGCCTTGCTTAATCACTTATTAAGTAACGACTAAGTGAAATTGAACATGTTAAATATTTAGGACTAACAATAGATAGACAATTGACATGGAAAATTCATATCAGATTTAATTAGCAAAGTGGCGTCATTATCGATTCTTTTTTTTTTTAAATCAAAAAATTTGTTCCAAAAACGGAAAAAATTATAATGTATGAAACCTATGTAAAAACTAAAATATGTTAAATGCAACAACTATGGGGAACAGGATGTCAAAATGACATAAACAGACTACAAAGACAACAAAATAAAATATTAAAGTTAGTATATGACCTTCCCTATCTAACTCCAATTGGAGAACTTTTTAAACAAACTAAGCAATTAAATATGACGGAACTCTTTCAACTAGAATCATTAAAATTTATCCATAAATTAGCCACTAATGTAATTGGTAGACGGAGAACTAAAACTTGTAATAAAATTGTTGTAAACATGGACATAATACGAGAAAATCAGAAAAATATCATAAACAACTCCCTAAAACAAGACAATGACAGTCGAGACTAATAAACCAGGGACTGAAATTATACAATAAACTACCAGACAAAACTAAACAAAAGACTAAGACAAACTTTTCAAAAGATGTAAAAAATATTGTTTTGAACAACAGAGTATGAATACAAATTGTATATATTATTTTTGTAAAATGAATGTAATAATCCGTTAGGGTTAATAAATAAAATTTCAAATGAAAAAATAAAAATATAAAAAAATAAATTTAAAAAATATTGCCCAGCATTAAAAAAGGAGCACATCGGAACATGCCTTGAATTCAAAAGTTCTTTAATCAATAAGGAACTTCAGCATTGGGAAATTGGACACAATAAATGTTTTCTTGCGCGCGGTAAAAAGTGGAGAATTAAATTGTACGTCATAGTTTCCTGAAATTGTACGAAAAAAAATATAAAAAACATTTTTACAAAAACAAACTACTTTCAATGACGTCACTGGTTCATATGAATCAACCAATGAGAAGAGAGTTACGGAAGATTTCCGATTTTCCGGAAAAATCGTAATGCTGATAATACGATATATTGAAATTAAAAAAAAAAATTGGCTTAGTTACTGATAAAAGCAACTCAACACATATTGGCCCAATCAATCATTATTGTCATCAAAATAAGTACTAGGGTGTTCAATTTTATGAAACAATTAAGAGATTTGATTGTTATCTTTGTTTTCCATTATTCAAGGTTAGGTCAGATTTTAATATTTGAGAAACATTATATCATATTATCAAAAAGATAATTATGTTGTTTCCTAAAATATGCCATTGTTGCGTATTTTTGCCGTTTATAATGGTGTTTTACGTCGCTTAATTATACACATACATTGCCTAATTTAAAATAATAGTTTTCTTTACCGAAAATAAATCAAGTTATTTATAAATGTTATATTTGATGCATTAACATTGTGGTTATTCATTATAAACAACTGTGTAGTTAACCACTATTTTTTTATTAAAAAAATACTTCAATATTAGAGTAAAAGAACACTTAAGGTGCCTAAATAATAATATTTTTTATGAATTCGCAAACCATCTGATAGAAAATAATTATAATTTCAATAAAGACACTGGATTAAAAGTTCTTAATGTTAAAATAAAATATTAAAATTAGACAACTTGGATATCTTCGATATTAAAAAGGGATTCAAAATAAGGAAAAAAATAATAAACAATATTTATTTTAGTCCACTTCTGTCTAGTTTCGAACGTATCCATCTCACATTACCATCCTTTCAAGACAAAAAGTCTTGATTTATTAGTTTCATTGGCATAATACTGATAAAATAAAATAGGGAAGAATTAATTATTTGCGCATACCTTGAGAAAGAAGCTTGTTTAGCTTTGTAGCCGGTCGGAGGAAAAAAAATAGCGGTTAAAAATAAATAATTTATGAATATAATCATAGAATTAAGAATAGTCCAGAATAGTACAATCATATTTGAATATATCGGACTGTGTCCAAAAATCCTCCCATTTGCCCTACTTTCGCCTCGCGCATGCGTGATGTTGCCAGAATGCGAAAAATAAAATCATAACGCAAATGTAAGATAATTATATATTTTTTAAAAGATCTCTAAAATTGTATTGTACGCGCGGAAACATTGATTGACACAACAGAGTAGATAAGTAAAGGGTCATTTAGTAAGAGTAATTGAATTAATGAACTTAAAACTTTAAAAATGTAACAAATTAAATTTTACCTAAAGCGGATATTTTTATGCCATGTTAAATAATATTTGATGAAAAGTAGCGTATAAAATTTGACTACCCTGGCAACACTAACAAAATGTCCATTTGTTTTCTTCGACCATCTGACACATGGAAAAAGAATTAAATTTTTAAGTAATACATTTGCTACTTGCACATGCATTTGCTACTTCCACATGAAATGTGATCCCATTCTGTTTCTTTTTGATCCCAGCAGTATTTCTACACTTTAAAACGACTCAACGCAGCATAGTTGAATTCAAATCGGAAGTTGCGTTCTGAGCGACGTCTATAAAGAAACTAATGGATCTAAACGTAAAACTACTCCTTTAAGAGTAGTTTAGTCGCCTTCTGTTTGATGCGCGTATGCGGTTTCTGGACTATTCTTAATTCTCTTAACTCTAGGAATATAATTTATATTCTTGATCGCTTCATTTATTAGTATCATATCTGCGCCGCGAGTGTCTGCATTAATGTCGATAATTTTTATCGACGTAGTTCTAAAATGGGAGGGGGTTACTACGTCGTTTGCACTTTTATCATTTTAGCATATTACTCGTGTTGTGTGAAGGGTTAATCTAGTGCACGATGTGTGACCATGACACCTATCTGCAGCATGATTACGCGTGTCCGATGGAGTCTGACGGCAGTTAGCGGCGGCGGTAGCGGGTAGCGGGTAGCGGCAGCACAAGTGTCATTAAAAGACACCACTCGTCGTCTTGTGAATACTAATATCTCCTAATTAACCAACGATTGCTCTGCCGGTGTATTCAGACAGGTCATAATACAATACTGTCGCTAGAGTATAAACTCAGACACGAAATGCCTTAAGGCACTAACTAGTCTGGTAAAACGCACGCAAAATGAGGAAATCATACGATTTTGCCATTTTAAAACGAACGTTTTTTTTAAATCACGCAATAATAAAGAAACATAAATTAGATAAAAACAATAATTTTTAAAGTTACTTCTATTAAAAAATATACTTAAAAGTTTTAAAAAAGTCTAAAATATAATTACTTTTAGACTGGTAGATTACGCCATTTCAAATTAGGTATCTGGGTTTTTATATAAAGACTAAGTATTGAACTAAAATTTGTTGTAATAATTTGAAAATAATTTCAATTTTATTAATTCATATATATGTACATTAAAACATAGAATATCTTAATTCATACATATAGAAATAATTAAAATAATTAGGTAAAATTAGGTATATATATAAAAAAAAACACATATGCATACATAATATCCAGAGAATAATATGTTAAAAAAGTAAGAGAATCTTGTAACGAAAAACTCCCTCAGAGACGTGAAAAATGTCAACGTCCAAAGTAATATTGTTCAACATAGAGATAGCCCTTCCAACAGGCATAACCATTGGCAGGTTGGTCCTGTTTATTGGAATATGAAACAGTCTATGCTGACGCTGTCTTAGGTAATTATCCGGAACATAAAAGATAATGCTCCGCATAATTTCAGCGATGACAATAATACCGTGCAACAATAGAAAGAAGTGCGTTGTTAAATACACATACCTTCTTGTCTTCAAACTGCTGTAACCAAGCATACCCCAATAACCCTGATAAATTGAACTTGAAAGTGGCCGAAGCAAAATCTTAATTTTTGAAAAGAAATACAAGCATTTTAATTCACATGCATTTTTGTGACACTCTTATTTCTACAAAATTATGCCTTATTCAAAAAAAAATTAAAAATTTTCTTATAGAATTGTAACTATTCTCTTTTTTTAAAAAAGAAGATAATTTTGGTTGTAATACCAATTTCTGACAATATCTTTTTTTACATTTCTATTACCTTTATACCTGCCCTGTACCGGTAATAAAAATATATTTTAAAATATTGTTTTTATCTAATTTATGTTTTTTTTTTATTATTGCGCGATTAAAAAAAAAACATTTGTTTTAAAATGGCAAAATCGTATGATTTCCTCATTTTGCGTGCGTTTTACCAGACTACAGCCTTAAAATGGGAACGAATAGTCAAATAAATAGCTTCAAATCACCAAAGTGGAATACTAAACAATGAGTAAGTTCAGTGGTTTTTTTAAACAACAACAACAACAAACCATCACGCTGTTTCCCCTTAAGGGTAGGCAGAGAGGATAGAACACCACATCACTCTATCTTTACGGATATACGGATCTCGCTGGCTCTACATTCATACATCTTCTCATGCACGCGCGCCGATTATTTCGACTTTTAACATGTCCATCTCCAAGTATTTGTTGGATTTGGTCATGCCATGTCATTATCGGTCTTCCTCTATTTCTGCATCTATCAACATTCGCATTATAAATATTCTTAGCCGTTTTTTCGCTGTCCATGTCAAGCCAGCGCAGAGCGCCTTTCTTGATTTTGTCGATAATGCTTATCTCAACCTTACATAATGTACGGATCTCAACATTTGTGCATTTATCGGGCATAGTTTTACCACACATTTGCCTGAGAGATAGCATTTCGAAAGGATTAGTCTACTTTCACACATAAGGGTTGGGTCCAGGACTCCATTGAGATCTGCTAATTTTGCCTCTTGCGACAAACTTGTTTTTTTTATATTTATTTATTTATTCATAGACTATTTAACTAAGCCAACATATTTTTTGCAAAATTTTTGATATATCGTATTATCAGCGGTATGATTTTTTTAAAGTTTTGTATTTCTGAAATAACTCAGCGTGTGACGTCAGAGGTTCTCTTCCACTTATTCTCGATCAATTCTTCCCATTTGTCCATGCGCACACGTTATCTTGTTTTGTCCTACCCTTACGGGGGTGGTATTTGGATCCTCTGCCTCTGATCACCCAAGGAGTCCTTCTTTATTCAATGCCGTTCTTTTTTTGTAAATATTCGTGTTTTTAATTATGTTTGTTGTGTTAGTTATGTTTGCTGTGTTAATATAGTCTTAAGTCATTTTTTGTAGATATAGATATTTTTTAATAAAAAAAAACAGAGGCCAAGAGTTTGTATTCCTTAGAAGCATTTATAATAACTTTCCTCTATGCGCAGCTGAAAGAGAATCCTCCAGGACTCTATAAGAGCTGTGGGTGGATGGTAGGCTTAAGGACCCCCTCAATGCCCATTGGTCCATTCACGGCGAGCAAACCGGAAATATTTAATAACTCTCCTAGCATTGGTTGATTCATATGAACCAGTGACGTCGTTCAACGTAGTTTGTTTTTATTAAAATATTTTTAAATGATTTTTTTCATACATTTTCAGGAAACTTTGCTGTACAATTTAATGCTCTAATTTTTGCCGCGCGCAAGGAAACATTTACCGTATCCAATTTCCCGTAGGGCTGAAGTTCCTCATTCCAGCAACATTACAAGCACTAAATAAGCTTTAATAGCGTACCCATAGCAATCCCCTTGTAATAATTTAACTCCCCCTTCATGCACAAGAGCTTGTCATTTTTTGGAAAGGCATTCATTGCGTGAACAAAACAACTGAATATTTACATTATAAAGTACCTAAAGTCAAACAAAAATACCGTAAGTAGTTCGATCAAAGTGTAATACAAATTTGAGTATTTTTTTGCGTTATTACTTCAATGTATGTTGAAAAACTATTAAAAGACAGGCGCCGTGGCGCAGTTGGTTAGATGGCCAACCGTGAAACTGGCGTCGCGAGTTTAATTCAAGAAAAAAATTAAAAATATTTTTTCTCGAATGGTCTGGGTGTCGGTGGTGTCTTTTTCATGACTTCCTTCCATAATTTAATAATTCCATATGCTTCTAAAAAAAGCTTTGCGGGACACAAACCCTTTTTCTTTTTCAATGTATCTTTTAAATCCTAGAATACTTTAAAAAAAATATTTTCGTTGCAAAAATGAAAATGCATAAAAATACAGATTTAAATAAACTTATTTATTCAATCATAGTTCATTAGGAATTTCCACAGAATATATCAACGCGACGCTGTAAAGGAAAAGGTTACCAAGTGACATGTAGCAATTTTACAGAAGAGCCAATAAAAGTTTTTTATATTAAATTAATAAAACAATTTCATACGCATGTATAATACAATTAAAATTAAAATACGAAATTCTTTATTAATAAAAAAATATATTTACTTTTATTGGCTCTTCTGTGTTACATGTCTCTTGGCATTTTTTTCCTTTCCAGCGGCAATATTATTTATTTATTCATATTTTTTGCTCACAAATTGTAATTAATAATAAAAATAATGTGACCTCACTAATGTAATAATGTGAACTGTGACAATATACTTTTTTAAAATTACATTTGAGAATAAACAAAGAAGACTAACTTAAAAAAACAAAAATAATTAACAAATATTCTGACACTTTTAAAAAAAAGGTATTTATGTACATCAATATTATTTATATTAAAAAACACACAATGAAAATAACAAAAACCTAACATAAGCTATACACTTGTGGAGCAGTTGATTCAATATTGGTATGGGCGAATGAGACAATCCATTGTACTTCTACCTAACTCCACTATCCATTTTTTTTATAGCGATTTTAAACATTTTCTCGTTACTAATTGTTTTAATAGATAGTGGAAGTAGGTTATAGATTTTAATTGAATAATACTTAAAATCCTTTTATAATGTATCCCTTGTTAGAAGGTGATTCAAATTTTACAATAAACATTATTTAAATCATTAATAAAACACTAACAATTATTTAGATAAAATTAATGTTTACGTAGATTTTCAACATATCGCAGTTGCGCCGGCAATATCTGTTAAGTGTTTTTTTTTCAAAAAGTATTTTTCATTTTTTATTAAGATTTTGTTTCAACAAAATATAGTTTTAAAAAGTTAAAAATAAAAAAAAAACTATGTTAGAGCATTATGGAAATGATACACTTTATGTACAAGTTAGTCCATTCATACTGATCAGCTGCTTAATCTGAGCTTGGTATAGTCAGATTTTTATAGTTAAAAATTTATATAATAACTTACCCTTTTCGATTACTAAGTGATGCAATGAGATTTTTGAGAGTGATAAAGAATTACCAGGCAGAACATTAAAATGAGATCATTTCTGCTCAGTTTTTCAGGCTGAACTACTCGCAATACTCTCGAATGGTTATTAAAATACCACCAGAGAGATGGGTTATTGCAAAAATATAATCAGATTGTCGTTCGGGCGTTCAAGCTATAACGGATACTCGGTCGGTAAATCCATTCACTGTAGATATTCAGAGTAAAATTAAGCATCTAAAAATAAGAGGGATGATCATTCAAATATGCTGGATAATAGGACATGCTGGTATCGTAGGAAATGAGAGAGCGGATGAACGAGCAAGAGCCGCAACTTGTAAAAGAACGGCACCTTTCTTCTCAGAATTTCCCCATAGCTTTGCTAAACGCTGTATAAAACAAAATACGCAGCAGCGTTGGGAGGATCATTACCGCGCTTCTTCTACAGTTAAAATCACAAATGTACTATCACTATATAGGTTTAAATTAAGAAATGATCACTATTGTCCATATGATATTTCTTTACAGAGTATCGAACATCTGTTATTTCAGTGCCCATTTTTCAGTTTGCAACGCCATAATCTGGAAGCAGAATGCAGGAAAGATGGAATATCCTTAACAGATATCCACACTGTAGTTAAAAGTAGTTATCACGCGCCATCGTTCTTGAACTTTGCAACAATGGTGATTGGAATCATAAAGGTAATAAACCAAAATCAGTGATCGAACATCCCATTTCCAAGACAAACAAAAACGATTTTTTCCGAGTACCTAAACCTTGTACATGACACGTAAGGCTACTGGGTCCAAATGTATATGAAAAAAAAGATACAATGAGATTTAGTTGAATATTTAGTAAAAATACGCGACGCTGAGTTTTCGGCTTTTCCGCTATCAAAAATTGACGCAGAATAAAATAATGATTTAATTGAATTCACATGTTATCAAATAACGGACGTAAATAAATTGTTCATCACGTATGTTAATTATTATTTTTTTAAATCTTAATCTTTATTTTTTGAATAGTGAACATAACCAGTATGTTCGTCATCTGTCACAAAATTAATGATTTGATGCATCGGAGAACGAGATTATCAAGGAGATTAACTGAATTTACCTCGATTTATCGTTATTATAATCTGCGTATGAATTAATAATATGACGCGCATTCATACGGTTTATAGAGATTAAAATATTATTTTACAAATAATCTGATAGACATATATACAACATAATATAATATGTATGTAGTTATTTCCACGAATTTTCCTAGACCGATATCACCAATTTCGTAATACATTACATATTTTATTTATATCTCGACCACCAATAGCGTGATATCTTTTTTCAAAAGAAAAATGTTTTGTCAGCCTTTTAATTTTGTGGTTAGCATGTTTTACTTTATGAATGTGATAGGTTTCTGGTTAGATTCCCTACTAAACTTGAAATATTTAACAGTTTAACATTTTTTATATATTTTTTTTATTTTATTTTATTTATTTTTTACATATTTATTACAGCAATTTACAATGAATTATTTATACAACAAATTAATTAAGTAGTAAAATTCTATATATATATTTTATGGTTAAAATTTATTTTGAATTAAAATCCCTTCGCGTAATACATTATCAAGATAGCAATAGGGGAAAAGAAAACAATAAAAAAACACTACCGTTGAAATTTGTTGCAACATAGAGGGACAACATTTTAGAGAAGAGATTATTGAAATCTCGGCATTTACATTTCTTATGACCTGGCGTTGGTTGTTTATGTGGCCTATGTTTGAACATTAATTCAATTCTTCCATCTGTTGATTTTTGTGAAGTTGAAGAGCTGAAACCTTTATTACTGCGGGTGAGATTCACCTGTTTTATTGTATGGGGACGCACTCACGCTGCATTTTTACCGCTTACAACACCGCGTAAGGCACACCGAAACTGTTCGGCGTCTACACGATCAAAACTCAACAGAATCTCCGTGTCCCGTGTCGGCTTCGGTTCAGTTAGCTTTTTGCTCTCTCTCTAAGACTTTCAAATACCACATAATATAAATTTGTGTCACGGTTAATTCATTCAGTGTTGTATTTTATTATTATTTGTATAATCTTGTATTCATCATATTATCTGTTAAATCTCAGAACAATGTAAGTGAATCTTTTATTAAATTTCACGCAACCTTACAACAAAACCACGGTAAGTCAAACTAACCATTTCATTCTAACAAAAGAGTTCACTACATAATTGGTGACCCCGACGTGATCTGAACACGCAACCAACTACAATTGAAATTAATAAATAAACATTACCTTCTGCAATAAATTTATATCTTAATTACTCCCTTGGGAGTGAAATCCAGTCTCGTCTACAAAAATTTGGACATACTAAAATATTGTTAGTATTACTGTTATTTTTTATAATTTTTCTTTCTCTTCAATAATTGAAACCTTGTCCCTTACAGCATTTCAAATTTCTCTCCACGGAGACGCACGGCGACGCGCGGCGTTACGAAGCGCTCTCGTCTATGTTGGCCTGTAATAATAATAATGAGATATTTCGATAGTATTTTCCTATAAGTTTTTTATTGGCCCACATTTTCATACTCCACTAAGAAATGCGCACGGTATGTGGAAAATTAATTCCAAGATATTATATTAAAAAAAGTCTCAGGGCCAATAGCTAACCTTGCTGGAAATAGCCGATTTACAATTTACTACGTATTTCGCGTCTGAATTATTACGTCATAAAAACGGTCTACATTTAAGTTAATTTATTGAACTAAATTTTCGTTTATACTTTAAACAGTTCTGTGCAATGACGTATAATTACAAGCGCTAAATATCTGGCATTTCAATTCGTGGGTAACTGCCTTCGTTTCCTTATATTTCTAACGGACGCCACAAAGTATAATGTCGCCGGGTGCGATGTAAAATGATTGAATCATACTGTAACTGTAAAATACAGTTTTCTATATACAATTTTATTTAACATTATTTTCAGTTTGTCCAATTTTTTTAGACGACTGGATTTGACCCTCTAGGGCAGTGACGGCGAACCTTTTTGAAAAGTGGGTCAAATTTTGTTCATGATTTTTTTTAGTACTAGCTCGTGGGTCACGGTCACTTGGAAAGGAGGAGGAAGGATGGTTAAAAACGATTTTTATTGGTTCTCACTTATCAAACAAATCCTTTCAAGGGTTTAAGTTTCCTCTTTGTTTTCCAACTTTTACTTTTGCACTTGAAGAGCAAAAAATAAATGTCGACGTCAAAAAATTTATATAAATATACACAGGTGCGGTGATACGATAATATATCAGCTAGCCAATGTCCACCTTTATATATTTTTTTAATAAATTCGAAATTAGAAATACGTACTTTATTTTAGAAATATTTTTGTCTGTACTCTATTTTATGAAATAAAAAAATAAGTTTATAAAAACCAACACGCGGGTCAGTGTCTGACCCGCGGGTCATCGGTTCGCCATCACTGCTTTATAATGATTAACAAATTATCATATCTGGATTATTTTTTTAACATATTAGGTAAGTTGATTAGTCTTACGCTTCAGGTGCTTTCCAGGAACAATGAAATATTGCAGGGTTCCACCTTTAAAAAAAACAATATTTCACGTCTGCCAGGAATCGACCCGAGGACCTCAATAATGGTAAGCAAACGGCCAACCACTATACACCCAGGTGCCACTCGACCTTACCTGAGAGTAATCATCGAGTTGAAAATCACACAGATAACTAACTGTATTATTACCGGACACAGAAAACCTATTCTCATGCATTCATGTCAGAAAACACTAAAAACAGATTTGAATATAAATATTTATATTTAATTCCTTTTTGATGTTATGTTGCTCCAAAAGCTATTAATTAACGAAATTACCCACAAAGTAACGTTTATCATATCGTAGATGTTATATCTATTGTATTATCATCGCTATAATTTTTGTAATTTTAAAATTACTCCTCCCGTGACGTCGTGAGTTGTTGTCATTTGACATTTAAAAGTAGAACCCCATAGCGGTCAAAATACACTAAACGTTGAAAAAAAAATAACTACCCGGAATCTGGAAATCTATCACTACACGTAATAACGCTTATTGTTTGATAATTAATTGGTTATTGTTCGCAAGAACCTGTGACGTATCGAAGTAGATAATTTTTTATTAAAACAATTTTTTTCATGAATTCAAAAATAATACTTCGGTGTACAATTCATCATCATCATCATTCCGTTTCCGCACCAATTGGTGCATAGGGCACTGCATTGGTACACCGATCGCAGTGTATCTTGATCATTTTTGTTACACGAAGGTAAGATGACCAGTAGGGTGATGCTTAAAAATGAAAGTTAAAAAATTCAACGGTTCACCCTCCCATTTTGATCTCTCATATGTAAAATGGAGTTAACTAAAATTTTGTTGGATTTCATTAAGTTTTAGGGGTCGCTACCAGGCTTTAAATTTAATAAAAAATGATAAAATTCAATTTAATTTTCTGTAGTAATTTTTTATATTACAAAAAATTATTATCCCACTAAACACTTTCACATTTCACAGGCCATGAAGTTGTTGACCGACTTCCAGTTTTAGTTTCTGGTAAAGGGGTGGATCAGCTTCTCTGCATTCCGAAACTTGAGTCTGCTGAAGGTGAAAAAATTGCATCAGCAGTTTATGAATCCCTTCTTTCATGGGGTTTACTCAATAAAGTAATGAGTATGAGTTTTGACACAACCGCATCTAATACCGGGTCTCGAAAAGGGGCTTGTATTCTACTTGAGCAGAAAATGGATAAGGAAATGCTCTGGCTAGCATGTAGGCATCACATTATGGAAATTATGCTGGAATCAGTTGTTCAAAACGAAAT
Source organism: Micrasema longulum (assembly GCF_059751315.1). Taxonomy (NCBI): domain Eukaryota; kingdom Metazoa; phylum Arthropoda; class Insecta; order Trichoptera; family Brachycentridae; genus Micrasema; species Micrasema longulum. The sequence goes on along the minus strand of NW_028279472.1, from coordinate 136,223 downwards.
TGGGCCTTCGTCTGGACCAGATAATTCATTATTCAAAAGATTTCAGAAAAACTGGCAATTAATTAATAAAAAAGAGTATGCGACGTTAGAAACTGATGAAGAATCTATTGAAAAGCTCCAAGATGTGAAAGATGAAATAATTAATTTTGCTAAGAAACAATTGACAGAATATCAGCCCAGAGATGATTACAAGGAACTCTTGCAACTAAGCATTGTATTTTTGGGAGGAGAACTAAAAAATGGCGTGTCATTCAAAAATCCTGCAGGTCTGCACCGAGCACGTTGGATGGCAAAGTCTATCTACTCTCTGAAAATGTTCTTGTTTCGAGAACAATTCAGACTAACAAAACAAGAGGAAAAAGGTTTGCGAGAAATCTGTATTTTTACAGTCTTAATCTATATAAAGTATTGGTTCCAAGCTCCATCCGCTTGTTCAGCCCCAAGAAACGACTTAGAACTCCTCAAAGATTTAAAGAAGTATGAGGATGTAAACCCTGTCATAGCTAGAAAAGCAATAAATAAAGTATGTGGCCATTTATGGTATATCTCAGAGGAACTTATCGCCTTATCATTTTTTGACGACAAATTGAAAAATGAAACTAAGAAGAAAATGGTGGAAGCTCTAAAGAAAGAAGGAGCTGATTTTTGCCCGAAAAGAATTAATGTAGACATTGATAACATTGGTAATAAAAATCTAGAAGATTTTGTCACTAGTAACACCAAACGATTCTTTTCTATTACCGGATTAAGCTCCGATTTCCTCAAGAAAAAAGTTGAAGACTGGATCAAAGACAAGGAATATATTCAAAGTAAGGAGATAGTATCCAAATTTAAGGTAGTCAATGATACAGCAGAGAGAGGGGTGTCCTTAATCCAAGAGTACAACAAAATACTGACCCTAGATGAAGACCAGAAGCAGTATATTTTGCTTCTCGTGAAGTCCTTCAGACAAAAGTTCCCGAACTATAAAAAAGCAACTTTGCTGTCTGCATAATGAGTTTTTTACGTGTTAATTGTGCATCAAAATCTTTTTAAGGACTCTAAACAACTAATATAAGCTTATATTAATTCTGTAATAAGTTTTTTTTAAATTGTGACAGTTAAAGAAATTTTATAAAAATCTGTGTTTTTTGTCTAATTTTCCTCTTGTTTGTTCACATCCCGAAAGTAAATTGTAACACATATATGATACAAAATTAGCTTTGAGTAACATATATGGACCTTATAACCTCATTTTAGCTTTAATTATGTAAAAAAAAAAAATATATAATAAATACAATTTTTTTTAAATAATCACTTTTTGGGAAAATTTTAGATTTTTTAATCTTCGGTAGCGACCTTTAAATTTTTCTCAAAAAATCTCAAAAAATTAATTTAAGTTTCTCTTATTAGGTAGAACAAAACGGGAGGGTGAATCAAGAGAAAAGAAACAAAAAAAATTTTTGGGTCTTTTAAGCATCACCCTAATGACCAGTCATACGCTCTAGATACCAGGACAACTTTTCAAATAAATATGTAATGTCAGCCATGCCGGGAATCGAACCTGAGACCTCTTCCATGGTAGGCAAACGCGCTGGCCACTGCACCACGAGGCCGATAATTAAATGCTCTAATTTTTACAGTGTGTAAGAAAACATTTTTTATATCCTATTTCCTGTAGCATTGAACTTCCTCATTTGGATTCCAGGGTCTCGATTATGATGGGAAGATAAAGTGTATCTCTAATTTTATCTACAAAGTAAAATTAAGTTATCTGTATGAAAAATAGAATATGTTTACAATTTTTTTTCTAAACATGTTCGTTCGATTGCCGACGAAGATACTTTGAATTTTCATACAAATATATTCACTTTCGTACATTAATATCGATATTCGTTTATACCGTCTGAGTATATACCGATGAAGATAGCCGTTAACAATCGCGGCCCAGACATTAGCGACACATAATATCTTCTTCTTCTAGTGCCTTGCCGGGTCCCCCCGACGTTGGCGATCACTACAGCGAAAGCATATGCATCTGTCCTGCGCTACTTTTATATTTCGCAGCCAGGACGACTGCTGATTGATGTATTCGCCGTAGTGATTCCTGGGAAAAGATGACCAGAGTGGTTTCCCGTTGCCTTCTCTGGTGGATCTTTCTGTCGGGGTTACCTTCCCTTAGCTGGTTGGTTTTGAGGCGCCAAAAACTCGCCTTTCATCCTCTCATTATCTGCTGTGATCACACTGCTATGAGTGTGATCCCATTGCCCGGGGTTCGCGACGTGGACGCCAACGAGTTCGACTAGTCAGTATAGTAATCATTAATCGTTAGCTTCCATTTTTGTGATCACGAGTAGGTGGATCGCGCTGATTACATATTGCTAAAAGTACAAATGGCGCGTATCACAATAGGGCAAAGGAAATTAAAGCTATGAAAATGGAGTATAGTATCACCGTGAAGCCTCTCCCACTCGCTCAGTGTAGTTTATCCAGTGCCACAATAAGCGACGCATTCAAAGTCCATTTTATAACCTATGGCGTACTATGGTTTCCTGTCCATTACCTTTGACACTCATACGTCTCACCTTGGTCACTGCACTATAGAATTGAAACTGAAAATCATTCATCATTAGGTAAAAAGCATACCCGCGGTGCGATCATGAATGGTTTTATCGAGTTAGTCAACTTATTAATTAGACTACGCCAAAAACGCTTTCAGTAATTCCATGCAAAAAATTAAATATTTGCGCGAATTTTTTTATTGTCACCTGTAATTACTAAATGCGTTTTTCTTATTGACTCAAGTTAGCAGTCATTCACGAAACATTGTTTTCAAATCCGATAGAAAGTAAGGATTGCCATTTTTAAACTCTGCGGTTCTAAAATTGCGACATTAAAAAAAGTCAACGAACATTTGATGCAAATAATCATTTACTAAGGTATTTCTGATAAAAAAATATACGCAAAAGTTTTATATACTATAATAACCATGTGTATATTATATGTATATATATATATGCATGTGTGTACATGTGTGTGTGTATGTATGCATATGCATGTGTATTTTTTTATGTGTAAATATATTAAATATCTTTCTATATACCCATATACCTATGTTGGTACATTTCCTTATTTTTACTTATTATTGTATCTTTTAGTTTTTCTTATGTTATCTTAAATTTTAACTTTACTTTAAAAAAATAATGTACAAACTTATGTTTCACTGCTGCACTTAAATGTATTTCTAATAAATGTATAAGCCCGTAGGGCATGTAAATTAATAAATAAACTAACGTTTTTAATAAATTTTCGACCGGAAAATTACGCCTCTTAAAATTTAGACTAAATTCGATGTAAAAAAATTGTTCTAACAATTTAAAGTTTAAGATAATAATTAGATTGAATAACAAAGTGACCCAAACAAATTATGAAATTTAGTTTTTGATAAGAAATACCGACATTTTTAATCACACAAATTCAGAGATATTTTTCCTTAATTCTAGGTTAAATTATATGCCTTCAATATTCGTTTTGAAAAAATAAAAAAGGTAGTTAGACTAGTTCATTTAAAACGTTTATTTATGGAATTCTTTTTTTTAAAAGAAGAGTGTTTCCGTTGGAAATAATTCTGTAATATGTTTTTAGCTAAATTTTAACGTTCGTGTTGGTCGGTCATTCGATGGCATTTTAATATTCAACAAATATATGTACGGTGTGATCCATTTATTTAGTAAATTATAAAAAAAAGATACTTAGCTGAACAGAATCCTTAAGAAACAATAGTGAAAAAAACTACATACATTGTTAAAAATAAAGATATCTCCTTCTTTATATTCTTTAATGGTTGTGTAAAGGACACGAAAATAACATCAGCTTTTTTTTATTTTTCTAATATACTTTGATCGTTTTTTACACTAAAGTAGCATCTTACTTTACAAACATAGTTTTCTACGTTTTTTCAACGAAATTTAGAATGTAGGCAACCATAAGATAATATACTATGTTTTTTTTTAGTTTATTGCTCCCCGTTAAATTTATTTATTTATTTACATACATAAGCTTATTGTTCATTATTTGAAACGTAAGTCCCAACTCCATGGGACTAGAAGTCCTGTGTTGAGATGGGACGAGCAATTAGTTGACACAGACACATGAGTATATCACCACAAATATATCAGAAATCAGATCAGAAACATAAAAAATAATTTAAAAAAAAAAACATATATATGGTACATCAATATGGTAAACTGAATATAATGAGCTCCTTTATATATTTCTTGATGTTTCTCATCACCCTTAACAAACAACTGTATTGAAATTTAAAATTGAATACGTTTTCCCCTTTACAGAAATGGAATGTCGTTGCGCTGCAAAATATACCGACAAAAGGTTATTTAAGGCACTTTTATTTCCCTCAGTAAAAAAAACACTTCGCGTAAAAGATCGCTGAATGTAATTAATTTTAATAACGTTAAATTATTGTAGGCATTTAATTAAAATAATATTTTGAGGGAGGTAATGATGTAACGTTAGCAATTAATTAATTTATTTAACATAAAACTTTTTATTTAACCCGTGTCGAGGTATTCATTTATATTATGTTCTAGTACATAATAAATAAATATGGTATAAAAAATAACACTGTATGGATCCCACTTCTTTAGACTATCATACCCTCAATTTTAAATCTGGAAATATAATATATATTTCCAGATCTTTAGTGTAGTTAGAATGTAAGTTTAGGTATACAATTGTAAAGCGCCCTTGAGATGATTTTTTATTTTATTATTATTATAAACATAAATTATAAATAACAGACATACAGCATTGATTCCGAGTTCAAATAGACTACTGTTTTGGTGGGGTGACCATTTCAAGGCAGTTCTCGGGACCCAAATCTAAAAGCCATTATAGATCGCATTTCGACCGCGTTCACCCGGCTTTCATCCTTTGCCAGTTCCATGTTTCTTTTCCATACATGAGTGTTAAGACTAAAACTCTGTTGTGCACTGCCATTTTACCTTCGATTGACATATTTTTATTAGCAATTACTGTGCTTTGTGCGCCGTTCATTTTGTTGTCCGCATTCACTCTCCCAACATCTTTTTCTACTCTAACGTCTCTTGAAAACATGCTTCTCAGATACACAAATTATTCTACTTGTTCGAGACATTCGTTGTTCACATTTATTATGCAGTCAGTAACCTCACGTCCCCTTTCAAATACCGTCACTTTTGACTTACTTTCATTCATCACCAATTCGCTCTCCAGGCATACATCATACATTCTGGAGATGATTTGTCGCAAATCATCCTTGCTGCTTGCTAAAAGAACTGCACCATCAGCGTACAACAAGCAGCTTACTGAAAATTGTAATTTGTATAATTAATTGTTGTAAATAAATTGTGATAAATATGCCCAAATCATTATTATAATAATTAAATAGCGCTCCTTAAGAAGATAGGCGGTGTCAGAGAAATTTGATAAATAGTCATTTGAATGAAGTATTTCTGTCACCCTCTTGCAGATACCCCCCAGGTATTGTGCGAAAAAGACAACTGGACGTTATACTGCTTATACCTAACAAAATTGGCAAAATCGAGATTTCGTTGTCACCTTTTCCGCACCCCGAAACTGAACCGATTTAAAAAAAAAAAAATTTTTTCAAAATTATTTATCATGTCAGTACGTCCTAAGACGGCAGATATAACTTAACGGTTTTTTGGGTTTTTGGATGGTCCTAACTCCCATAAGAAACAATCTATCAAAAAAGCATATGATGGAAATTCGCTATTGAAATATATATTATGTAGTGTGTAAAAAAATCACTACTCTAGGGCCATAATCCAGTGAGAAAATCCGAGAATACGTTTGTTTGAAGAATAGTCAGACCGCCTTCACTCTTTTGTTTTTCTTATTTATTTATTCACATACAAAAAATAAATACAATTTATTATTACAAAATAGTCCTACTGAACTTAAGAGATGTGCTGATAATATGTCTCCTGTGGCCTCGTGTAAAGTATGAAAACATTGTGAATCTCAATTATTTGTTTTTAGACCGGTTTTTCACATGGACTCGATATCCCAAGGTTGCATATTTAGGTTAAATGGTTAGACTACAAAACCATAACATTAATTCTTGGGCTTTATCATTTTTTGCGCTGTAATTATTATATGGGAGTCTGGTGATTTATAAGATAAAAAAAACTTTCTGGAGATTTGTAAGATAAAAAAAACTCTTAAATAAACATAAAACAAAAAATAAAAATCATAATTATTAAAATAGATAAGTTCGTTATGGAGACATAATAATGTGTTCATATTATAGAGGCTATAGAAATTGTTTTTGGCCAAATTTTATTTTTTCAAAGTATTTAATTCTTTCGTGTTTTTCGCTTACTTCATCATCGTGTCTCTTTCCGCTCCCAGTGGTGCACCGGGCACCGCATTGGTAATCCAAATGCGTATCAGTCAGATAACCTGTTACATGAAAGTAAGGTGATCAGTCTAAAGCTTCGGTCCAGGAACAATTAAATACCATCATCATCATTCCCTTTCCGCACCGAATGGTACATAGGGTACTGTATTGGTACACCAATCGCAGCGTTTTTTGATCATTTTTGCTATACGAAAGTAAGATCACTCGTACGCCTCCAGGGACTATGAAATATTCTGGTGTAAACACCGTTTTAAATTAATATTTTATATCGATCATGTCGGGAATCAAACTCGAGATCTCTTGCATGGCAGGCAAACGCGCTGACCATTAAACCACGACGCCGACAATTGAATATCACAATTTAAAAAACCTAATTTTTTACCTTTATTCGCTTACTAGGAATCAAAATTGCTAGAATTTTTTTTGTATATTTTTTTAAATCATAGTATTCGTAGAATTGCCTATGTAACAATATTTCGTAGAACTGCGAGGCCAACTTTCTAGAGTTCTCGGAAAAAAATATAAATATTGTTTATGCCTATAAATATTTTTTGGCGAAATAAATGACGCGTGCCGGCGAACCTTGGCGTTATAACCGCATTTAGTGTATTTCATAGTAATATATTAGTGCAGGCCTGAGTAAACCACGGCCCGCTGGCCGTATGTTTTTATGCTGCCCGCTAGCTATAATCCTATTCCTGAAAAATGCTTTTTTTTCTACCTCCTAAATAAAAAAATAGTTTTGTAGAATTTGTCGGCTTTAAAGCATAGATCTAGCGAGCGGTCACAGGGAAAGGACGAATTAAGAATGAAAAATGCGCTGACTCCGTAACTCACAATCTTCGTACTCAGTATTTAGTAGCGAGTAAAGATAGAATAAGCGAGACACCGAATATATCTAGAATAGTTTAGTTCACTCTCATTTCGTTTACTGACTGTAAAAATATGTAAAACGATGCAAAACATTAGAAGCGCAAATACTGAATATTACTACTGTAATTTTAATTTTCACATGTGAACTAACATTCAAACTATTACTTTCCTTGCGAACTCAACACCTTGCGATCAAGCATCGCCGATGAACATTTGGAAGCAGTTTTAAGAATCTTAAATACAAAATTAACACCGGAAATGTATTAATATGTAAACCAGTTCCACTGGGGTTACCCGTGCCGAGGACACTTAACAATACGTTGTTTCAATACTTTTTAATTTAAACCCTTTATTTATTGTTAATTTGCTGCAAACCTATGTTATAATTTCTTATTTAATTTTTCTTTATTATTTCCTTATTTTCTGCTGATTTTATTTGATCTATCTATATTTGTTATACTGCTTTCAGGTGTTTTGTTTTATTATAATTGTTTTTCAATGTTATTTTATACTTTGTCAAAGGCGTAAGCCGTCGAAATAAATATAGTTTAAAAAAAAATATGTTTACATTTGAGAATAAACACTAACTTAATAAACATAGATAATTAACAAAATGTTCAGACAGTTTTAAACATTACGTATTTATGTTTATAATTAATTTATGTACATCTATATTATTTATATTACAAAACGCACAATGAAAGAGCAAAAACCTAATATAAGCTATACACTTGTGGACCATTTAAATCAATATTGGTTTGGGCGAATGAGACAATCCATATTACTTCTACCTAGTTCCACTATCCATTTTTTATAGCCTTTTTGAACATTTTCTCGTTACTAATATTGTTTTAATAGATAGTGGAAGTGGGTTATAGATTTTAATTGAATAATACTCAAAATCCCTTTGTCCGAAAGTGGTATTAGTTTGCATCTTTCTGTTGTCTTTGTGTTGAGGATCAAAAAAATAAATACATAATTAAAATACTTATAACATGTCTGTATGGGTACTTCTATTTATTTTCTCAAACTGAACAGTTTGGGTAGATTTGAATAAATTATATGGATATAGTGTAAAACCACTTACTTTTTTGTGTTGAAATTCCTTTCATGACAATAGATACTGTATTGTATATCTATAAGTAGTATTTTACTTGCGGCCCGCCGTTCATTTTTAATGCGACCCTTCATTCGGAAAGATTGCCTATGCCTGTTCTGAAGTCTACCCAACTCCCAACCAACTGTCTGGCTGTATGCTCGTTTGCCAATATGGCTGGAGACCCTTTATTTTCTATTTACTCGGAAACGGAATTACCTCGAAACTAGGGTTTCCAACTCACTGGATTTTTTTCACGGAAACGGTTTGAAACATTTTATAAAAAATCAAATATTCTTAGCATTAATTTATGTTGAGTTAGTGAGTATTTATAATTTCGCTTCTGTGCAACGTTCATATTCGTACTGGCTGCTTTTTATAAATTGACATTTTAAAATAAGAGTAAAAACTACATAGTTTTTTTTATATTACTTTTAACTTTACATCTGCAGTCTGATTCTGAGTCCGCGCTATCGCGAGTCAAAGCTGAAATTAACACGGCCGCGCTTTACTTCGAACGTAAATACAAATCCGTATTCTGGGCTGGTATTCCAAACGCTCTCGTGGCCGTATTATCTCGTTTATTTACATACAAAACACACGAGAAAAACTGTTTCCCCGTGCCACAAGAGTTGTTCAGAATAGCACCCTTGTTAACACGAGCTCGTGTTAAATTATCGTGAACTTAGAATCAGACTGATGATCCGTTTATCAACCCATTCAGGGCAATTCCATATCGATCTTTTCTAATGTCTCTTAGAGGAACACAGGACCTCTCTTCTTTTTTTCTTGGATTGAATTTTCCATTTGAAGTCTTCACTTCCCGTCGGCTTTGTCTCACATTTTCACAATTTTTCAGCAACCTTAAAACTGAAGTCAACAGAATTTCATAAACTGCTAGATTTACCTGTATTAATGTTCGTTTTTCTACACAAGATCAAAGAATTGCTCAGTCGAGAAAATGATATTCGAAGATACCAACGTTTTCTTCGCAGTTTCATTTTATAAAAGCCTGTGACGCATTTCAATAAATCGACGCTACAACAAAGAGACTGTCGATCGTAACATCGGAACATCTTTTTACGCGGTTTCGAAGTAACACGGTACAAAAACTAAATACAAAAAATGTTTGAGCATTAATTCAACAATGCGTAATAGTGGTAAATAATATTTATTTATTCTGTTTTATTTATTATGGTCCACAAACAATAAAAAATACACACGACGTTGGTATAATAATCACAATTTGTCATGTTTAGATAATTATATAATTGTACTATTCTTTTGTTTTACTTACAAGGCGTATGATATATGATAAAGATAGTGAATAATCTTTATTATAAGTGTTTAAAAGTATTTAGTAGTCATTTTACATTTTAAAAAAAATCTAAAAAAACACTTTAATTTTTTAGAAATCCCGAATTGATTTTTATACAAGGAAACTAATCTACCATTGTTATTTTTTAAGTATGCTTTTTTACACGGTACTGTGTGGAACGTCACCGAAGGCGAATCGTCCGTATAAACGATTATGCGCAGCTAACCATTATATTTGTCTTTCGATAATAATGTTTTATGGTAGATTTAACTATGGAAAAATAAATAATATAATTTATATTTATTATAAATTAACTTCACAGTTTATATGTCCCTCAAAAAATAAATATAAACATTTATTAGCGCACCCAGCGCCAGCGTCCAGCTCGTTCCCAGTGAGGAAAAGTAGCTTGCCGATTACTTTAGTCTATATCTTTATAAAAAAAATACACTGTATTTCAACATCTCAAAATCCAGTTGTTATTTCTTCCTCCTTAAGTGAGCTCGCATAGCATTTCGAACATTATTTCCTAAGGACCATTTTCCCTTGATATTATACAGTTGACATATGACATCAGTTCTTTCGTCGTCCCGTCTGTTAGTGGCGCTCCGCTCGGTGCATGTGTCAATTTTTGGCATTATTCATTTTTAGAAGGAATCGGAGTGGACGGTGGCGGTCACGTGGCGGTGCTCAATGTTTGATTGACCGGTTTTCCATCGTTTTTACTTTAACGATTCATACCGGTCTGCAAGCCCTGCTCAGGATCTTTATTTGTTTTTTTTATTGTAGAATACCGTGACGCACAGACACAGACTGCCGTGTATTGTGTAAAGCAGGTCTGGGCAAACTTTTTGAATGCGGGCCACATTAAGAATTAAAAATGAACGCCGGGCTGCAAGTTAAATTCTGATACCTGATTTATTGTCATAACAATTAATTTCAATGTAAACAATAAGTGATTCTCTAACAACCAAGAATTAAATGGGATGAATGGAACTGGTTTACATTTTTCAATTTCAAGTATTTATTTTGTAGTTCGTGGTAGACAGAGTTAACGGAGTCATTACATTTTTCATTTTTTTTATTTCCAACAAAAAGGCCTAATACAAATATAAAAAAAATTAACACTTCACGTCATTGGGTTATATCTTTTTACGTATTCTCAATCCCTCTCCGAATATTTAAAAAAAAAACCCTTATCTTACTGCACGAAAACATCTGCACGTTACGGAGCTGTGTAGTCATTACACTTGCAAAAAACTAAATATTTGAAATCGGAAAAATGAAATATTTATAGTCAATTGCTTAAATTATTTATAGTTGAAGTCAAAAGTGATAATATTTTCTATCTAATTGCTAAAACATTCGCTCATGCTCCTAGCGCGGGCGAATGATCCGCCCCTAACGAAACTCGGAGAGCTACTAACTGGCGATTGTCAGAAATACTGGCAACTCTACTGTTCGCGCGTGTGACGCGCGATATCGTCTCTCTCGCTCCCGAATACGTAAGAGTCTGTGAGACAATTACAAATTCTGTACTCTTTTACTTCGTACCCCGCAATATGCGACACATTGGCGACTTTCTATTGTGTCGGTGATTTATCTCCGAGTTTTGATAAAATGCTTTTTCCGTTCCCAATATAAGTATTAAATATTTAATAAATAAAAAAATATTGACCTATACGTAAATGTATAACGGAGGATTGCGGAAAATCTTAGCCCAGAGTGTATTTTATTTATTGAGATATTAAAGTTATTAGATGCAATGGGTACTAGCTACACATTGCCGGGAAGGGAGAGTTAAGATGCAGGGAAATAGCCTTTGTTCAGAAATACTGTCATAGCTCGCGGCCCGCACAAAAATGTGAATCGGGCCGCAGATTGCCCAGACCTGGTGAATAGTGTAGTCACTAGTAACTACTCGACGGCGGAGTAACAAACCAATACTTCCCTTCTGCCTTGTATATTTTGTACTAGTCTACGAAACATCTCCGCCCATTTTCGCTATTCGCTAATACTACATCCTACCACGCTAGGCTTCTGTTCGGGAATATAACTTAACTTACATAATATGTACACATTTTATGTTTGCCCAGTCAATACTGGAAAACATAATAACTAAAAACGGAGACACCAGAATGACGGATTGACATAAGTATGACTAAAAGAGTAAAATAATTTTTCGGAAGTTGGTATTTCCTTCATAGTATAGTGTAGATATTTAGTCAATTTTTATATTTGAAGGCTTGTTATTAAATAAAATAATGCATGTAACGTAAAAGCAAACACAATATCGTAGAGCAGAAAATTTGCTTTTGACCTTTACAATTTTGGTTTACTTTTGGTGCTCATTTTTAAATTTGTAGGAAAATAGTCACAACTTATGTTAACATCCAATATACACGGTTTTTAAGGTCCAGACCGCGAAAATTCAGAGGTACATTCCTCATAGTAAGCTTTAAAAAAAATCCTTATAAAATTTTTCCAAAAAGTCATTTTTATAGAAAAAAAAATATGATCTCAAAATGGAGTAAATCTTTAATTTCTCGGACTAGCATCCCTTCCGCAAACCCCTACCCGACAATTATTATTTCTCGATAAAAACGTATTTGACCGTACGTATTTACACGTATTTACGTACCAGACGCGGACAAGGGAAGCGGCTGGGTAGGAGAGGGGTAGGGGTTTGTGGAGGGACTGTTTGTCCGAGAAATTAAGGATTTACTTTATTTTGAGATTGCTTATTTTTTTATTTTTTTAAAATGATTTTTTTGGAAATTTTTTATTAGGATTTTTTTAAAGCTTACCACGAAGAATGTTCCTCTGAAGTTTTGCAATCTGGCCCTGAAAAACCACGCATAAGAGAAAAAGGTAAGGTACTGGGGGCGATTAGAAGAAATGTTTTAATAATATAAGTGTCACAGCACGCGTAAATTGTGTAATGCATGAAGTTTATCAAAGGGTCAGCCAAGTTGCCCTTGTGTCTCATTTAACATGACTCAGACTATTACATCGTGGTATCCAACAGGAGAGAGTTTCTCTCCATGGTTGGCTTTTTACATATTTTTTTTTTATTTCCTTATAGGTTGTGTTTATTACACATTTTTTGAGACATAAATCCCAACTCCATGGGACTAAAAGTCCTGTGTTGGAAAAACCTAGCACAAACATTTTGATGATATCTCGACTTATTGTTCGACCAGAAGTGTGTAAGTGTTTCTTTTAGGTACAGTTGTCTCATATCCAGCACCTTCATGTATTGGAACAACTGTTCTGATGGGTATGTTGGAGGGCGCCGGAATATTATTTTCAATTATAATTTCTTTGAAATTATGAGAGGCTTTAAGATGGATGCCGCACAACCCCCCTAGCCAACTATTTCATAGGTTTCAGGGGATTGAAACAGAGCAAAGTACAAACTTCTGTGAGTGCCAATATCCAGAATTTCTCTAAGAGAGCAGAATAGATGGCACAGCTTTCTCAACCTAGAGTTTAGTGACTGGACCCGAGCCTCCCATCGCAAATTCCTTTTAATGATAACACCAAGGTATTTTACGGAATCTACCCGCTACAGATACAGATGTTACTATTTATTCAGTGAATCATGTAAATATATTGCCGGTGACGGCATTCGGATTCGGACTAGAAACCATGGCTGTGACATAGAAAAGTAGCCAGAAACTGAAACGCACGCAACGATCCATGGAAAGACAGATGCTCGGTGTATGTCTAAGAGACAAAAGAAATTAGGCGCCGAACCGGAGTCGTAGATATTATGGATAGTGCAGAAAAAATAATGACAGTGGACAGGACAATTGGCGAGGCAAAATGATGGCAGGTGAACACCCAGAATAATAAAGTGGAGACCATGGTCAAACAAAGGAAGTGTTAGAAGGCCACAAAAAAGATGGGTTGCCTCGATAGTCGGTAAAACATGGATGATAAAAGCGGCTGATAGGGAAGAATGGAGACGTTTGGAAGGGGCCTTCATCCAGCAGTGGAGAGAATGAGGCTGAAGAAGATTATGTCAATTCTAATTCACCATATAAATTTTCTAAAGTTAGCATTTTTCGTCAGTAAGATTTGTACCATATACTGCCCTCATAAGCAAAAAGGCAGCTTTTCGTCAATAATCATAAAATGAATCAAATATCAGGTAATGTTTTATCAGAAATTTCGAACCATTTGATTTAAAGCAAAAAGCAGCAAAAAATATATTTCAGCGCGAAAAACGACAATGTTTTTAAATATTTTTTTAGCAATAATACAGCATTTAGATATTCATAAGCAAAAGCACAGTTTAAAAGTTCAGTGGTTTTTTGATTTTTTTATTATTTGTTTATTAATATCTTGTTAAAAATTTAATACACAGATCAGTTATGTACATTTTCGATACGTGTTACATCAAATTTCTGGTAATATTAATTTTCGTTTAGATTTGGAGTTTTTTTTTATAAATATTTATACGCAAGGATGTTTTTATGATTGATTCGTTTGTTTACAAGTTGCTAAAATATATTCCTAAACTGGTTATGGCTTCATGACTTGGCACGTTTTCGGGTTGCTGTAAGTAGGTACGTCGCTGTGAACGATTCTTATAAATAAAAATACATTAAAACGAGGAGCACAAATTTTTATGGATCTTTGTATGTATAAAAACAGTTATTTTATGCCATATTAAAGATTATAAATTAAATTTGTTATTAGAAATATGACCGGCAATGACAGCAGTGACTGTTTTTATATGTAAGCTGCATGTACATACATACGTAATAAAGTATATACAAGGCTTCTTTATTTTTTTATTTTTTCCCACAACTGGCCAGGAGATCCAATTACAGTGGTAAATTACAGCACAGAATACTCACATAAAATTTTTGTGATCTCACCGGGAATCGAACCCGGAACCTTTGGTTTGTGAATCAAGCGTCATAACCACTGCACTATGGAAGCCCACCTTTTCTGTGGTTTTGTGTGAATACAATATCGTCTCTCCGCTTCAGCTGCTGACAACAGAAGACGGAATAGGTATTCCTTTTAAAAAAAATTAAATAACTATTCCTAATAATCCACCAATTAAACGTAAACAACAATTAATAACTTCGCGATATATTTATAATTTGTAAATTCTCAGTTATTTTAATACAATACGTGTATGTAAAAGTTTAAAAAAATGAACAATTAATATTGACATTTATATAGCCACGTGACCGCCACTGTCCGCTCCGATCCGTCTGAAAATTAATAATGCCAAAAATTGACACATGCACCGAGCGGAGCGCCACAACAGACGGGAGAGCGGAAGAACTGGTGTCATATGTCAACTTTATACTATCAAAGGAAAATGGTCCTTGGGAAATAATGTTCGAAAAGCTATTCTCCAAATAGAAAAGCTTCAAATAATATCTGTAATCTGCGAGCTCATTTAAAGAGGAAAAAACACCAACTGGATTTTGAGATGTTAAAATACACTATACATTCTGTATGAAGAAATAAGCTAATGTAATGGCAAGTTTATTTTTCTCACTGTGAAGGAGCTAGGCGCTGGGTGCGCTTATAAATGTTAATATTTATTTTTTGAGGAATATATAAACGGTGACGTTAATTTATAATAGATTCATATTATTTAATTTATTTTCCCATACTTAAAATTACTATAAAACGTTATTATCGATAGTCAAATATAATCAGTTGCGCATAATCGTTTATATGGACGATTCGCTTCTGAATGACAGGTCATAAGCTCTGTAAATACCTAGACTTCCATATTACCTTCTCACAAATGTTTCCCTATTTTTTTGCAATAAATGTCAATCAAGGGAGTGAGCCCTTTCTACAAACATTTGGAAAATTCAAAAATATTGGTGATCACTTAAATACTTGATATATTTCTTAAAAAGTCACTGACAACAATTAGTAAATTTGAAACCGTCCCCTTTTGAAAAACCTTAGAGGTGTATTCAACGTGAAAATCTTAAAAATACCTTCCATATAAAATGTTTTCCAACTAAAGCGCCATGGTCGGGATATTTAGAATCGGCGGTTATCATAAAATATCTAAAATATTTGTTCAGTTATGGTGCCATGCTATTGATTATTTTCAAACCCATGTTTTACTACCGATTATTCAGAAATCAATCGGCTGTTTTTATAACCGGTTACTTATAAATTATTTTATTATTGCTATCGATCGGTTATACGCATCGTTAATTCTTAAACTACATTTCTTCTGTTAAATCTTGTAAGATCGTGCCAATGGCAAAATCCTTGATAAATAAAAAACGTAGTACCTACTATTTATTTTTTCTAACTATAGAAATCGATACTCTTTAAATCGTGTGAGTAGATGTGAGTTTAAACATTTATTTTACCATAAAAAAGAATACAAATTGAATAATTTATACATTAGATATGTACGTATATCGTTAATATTATATTACATATAATGTCTTTCATACCTACGTATATTTTTTATTGAGACATACAGTACAGTTACATTGTTTTATATTTTACACAGTTAGACCTTACTCTAATGGACCAGTGAAGTTTCCATATTATAAAATAATTATATGTAAGGTTATTAATTTAAGTACAAAAAAGAGAAGGAAAATAAACATAAATAGAAGTTCTTAAAAAATTAAAATTAAAGTAAAACAATGAAGAAAATTTGTAAAAGTAATTAAAAGATAATGAAAAATATTTCATTTCATTTCATTTTTTTTGCACCACAACAGGCCAGGAGGCCCAATTACAGTGGTGAATTACATTACAGAATAACCAGGCTTGAGAAAATTCACATTTTATTTTTTTTGTGTTCTCACCGGGAATCTAACCCGGAACCTTCCGTGCGCGAGTCAAGCGTCTTGACCACTACACCACGGAGGCTGCCTTAGCACAAAAATATGCTTAGATGTAAAAATAAAATAATATTATTTTTTTGAAAGGGAAAAACATAAATATACACATGCATATTTTAAGGGATTCAAAGAAACGATGAGAAGAATCCTTAAAAAATCTTATGCTAGACTTTGGTTGTGGCTTGTGCCACACATTTTAACCAATACAAGTGATGTTTGATTTGGAACTTAACCAAATCAAACATTGATTTGAGCCTACGTATTTTTTTGTAAATCAATTGATTCCCATTATTAGGCCATTTACCAACGAATGTGAATATTAAGTGGACTAAAGGTCCTGATATACTAATTATTGGTCTTGCCAGTACAAAGTCTGCTGGTACAACCACGGATAGTATTCCTACCTATTTTAATTTCTAAGTTAATGGATAAATCCCGTTTTCCCTACCCCAAAACTGGACCGATTTTTTTTTTAGAAAGAATATCAGTAAAAAAATTCCGTGTCAGCACGTTTTACTTATAATTAAAAAAAAAAAAAAAAATTGGCGCTTTTAGGGGGTTTTAGATGGTCCTACCTCCTATAAAAGACAATTTATTAAAAGAAGCAAACGACGTGGACTCGCCAATGGTGAATATCTATAGTGTGTAAAAAAAAAACATCGCTCAAGTGTCATAATCTAGGAAAGAAATACGGAAATACGTTTGTCTGAAGAAAAGTCAGACCGCGCATCTTCTTAACATAACATTTTTTGTATAACTGGCCCAAATAAATTAATTTAAACCTGATTTACTCAAAACGTGTGTCCTCTGTATAGCCACAGAACATTATATTATTTGTAAATATCACACGGGGAATCCCCGCAAATGTATTCCTATACTACTTGCTAGTTCGCGAAACCAGCCTAGCTGGTCTATGCAAGAAACAAAACAAGTATGACGTCCGTAACCCTTCTTCTACTTTTGAAACTACTCCGGCGCACATCAGTTTAAACCAAATCGTTCTGAATCACACCAGCATAAAGTGTTACTCATTTCTTAACCTTTTAACAAGCAAATCCTGGCGAAGGATTCGCTACCTCACACTGCCGTATCCTGCGACTAATTTTCTCGTTGGCGCGAAATTATCCTGTAGGCGGTTTGTAAAATTAAGAAGATTTAATCAGAAACTTAATTCGGCCGAGGAAACTCTAAATTAAAGTATTTGAATTTATTAAGATTATGTTATCATTTAATGGTAGGATTCTAATGAAAGTTAACAGGTATCTTAAATTATGTAAAGCGTAATCATATTTTCTACACGAAAGTGTGTATATTTTCTAACAAATTTAAAGTATCTTTGTCGGTAACCTGTCGTTGAACATGTTTTGAAAAAAAAACATACAAATACGTACATTTTCGTACGGAAAATTCGATTTGACTTTATAGACGATTAAAGATTACTTTGCTAACTTCCATTGTAATCGAGGCCCACATTAGTTTATTTTAAAACAAGAAAAAATAAATAAAACATCGGAGAATAAAAAAATATATAAAAGTTTGTTGAATAATGTTAGATTCAATTATAATTATTATTTATAATAAAGGCTCTACCTTTTTTCTTGTAGTTGTTTAGAATGAGAAAATAAAGTTATATCGATTTCAGAAAACAAATTCGTTATAAAAGTTTTGGATTCTGGGTAGATGAGATATAATATATAGAGATGACACTCCATACAAATCCGAACTAAAAAGTCGTCCCGGAAAGAAAGGGAATGACCAGCGGAGGGAGCAAGTATCGTCGCGTCATATTACGTCGACTAGCAAAACAAGTAGCAAAGTAAAAAGCACGTATTTAGTATGTCGCACCCTTCCGCATACGCGTCACCTTTGTTTATCGTTTCACCATACGCCCGACTATCTAAGCAGGACAGACAGGAGATAGCTTTCAATTACGTTGTACGTATAATTAATACTGGTAACTTATTAATAAAACGTTTTTTAACATTAAAATAGCTATTTTCATATTAAGATACGTTACTTACCGGTGAAAGGTTATACCATCGCTTTTTCTATCTTTTCCGAATTGTGCAGTATCCTAGCGTTCATATAGGCATTTAAGTAATTGCGAGGAGAAAATTACCCGGGGAATGCTTGCAACAGACTAAAGTCCATTCTATCAAACATCTGCCAATTGGCCGCAGGTTAAGAAACCATATATATATTTATTTTATTAGGTAAACAAACAGTATGTACACAAATATTGCAAATTTCTTTGTATATTAGTGTAAGAAACTTATGCACACACCGAAATTTTTTTTTACACTTAATACAATCATTTAAATTATGTTCAGTGTATAAATGTAAAAGAAACGAAATTAAAAAATATATATACAATAATATAGTTAAATATCTGCTTCTCTCAAAATTTATATAATTTTTTACCTAAATTTACTTACATTGTCACAAAAAATATCAGCCTCGGTAAATTAGATAAATAAATAATACACACTAATAATAACATATTTATTATTTTTTTATTTATTAATATGGTTTTATAAAATGATAGGTGTTTTTTTACAATCTACTTTTATATATTTAGCTAATCTCATAACTTTGACTTTCCAAAAAAGAGACTAGCTGTTGTGCTTGGAGAGTGACTTACACTGTTATAGTTATTTAGTCATTTGAAGTTATATCATTTCGAATATACGGGGGAAAAAAATGAAATAAAGAGAAAAACATGGACAATCTAAAAATAGTTTAGAGAAAACGTTTTTGAGAAGGGAATATGGAAGTATAGGCATTCATAGGGCTTATGTCATTGGCCGGTTCAAGCAGAATAATGAATGTAACACAGAGCGTAATGTGGCCACTGAAACCATCAAATGACATGTCATAAGTCCTTTAAATGCCCAGACTTCCGTTTTCACTCTCTGCAACAAATTTCAGGAGTAAATTAAATATGTTTTATTTTAAAATTAATATTTGAAGCAATAACTTTGGGGTTATTAATTAAAATAAAATAAATATAAAACAACGTTGTTGTTAATAACTTTTTTTTTCTTTTTTATATTAGTTATGTATACCTTGATAAAGAAGCTTGTGAAGCTTTGAAACCGATTGGTCAATAAAATAATAAGCAGTTAAAAACAACGTTGTTTTATATTAATATTATTATGTTTTATTTGATTTATTTTTCTTGCCAGAGCGAAAGATGAACACAGCTAAACCTTGTGTTATTGAATTTTTCATAAAATAGAAAAATTGTAGTTTTCGCAGTACATTGATTCAATTTAACACGATTTAATCTTTAGGCCCTTCACTGATTATGAAAATGTCCTAAATTAAACTTTCGGCTCTGACAGCGATTCGTGATTAATTTATTACCGAGTCGAAAGTCTCGGTTCAACCTTCTTACTAAATTATTTTATATTATTTGATCCAATAACGCAGATTCTGTTCGTCCATCATCCTCCGCTGACACAAATTACTTTGTGAATTTAATTAGCAATGTTAAGTGTTTAACGCAAGGCGCGAGCTGGGTTATGGTATTTACGAGTATTGCGCTGGTATTGGTGCTCACCCACACACTGGAGGCTGTATGTGTATTGTTTTTAGTACAGCAAATAAACGTATTAGCGTCGGTGACGCAAGCAGGAACGCGGATCCGTAAGAATAATTATAATTGTTGTCACTTAGCGCGTCGATATAACGTTTAGTGCTAATTCTAAACTTATCTTGATTTGTACTCAGTACTTCGGCCTCGTGGTGTAATGGACAGAGTGTTTGCCTACCATGCAGAAGGTCTTGGTTTCGATTCCCGACATGAATGCCATGAAATTTTTATTTAAAAAATGTGTTTTTACACTAGAATATTTCATAGTCCCCGGTCTGGACAAAACAAAAGAATTTATATTCTCTCAGACAGCCAGGCTGCTCTAAAACTGCATTGAATTCTGTGGAGATCAATTCTAAATTATCCTTAAAGTGCCTACGGGCGCTTAATTGTGTCGGTGAGTGTAACAGTGTGACATTAATTTGGGTACCTGGACACTCAAACATCGGCGGTAAGGCTGGGAGCTGAGACAGCCCCAATTTCATTTCATTTATTTCATTTATTTATTCAGATATTTAGAACATTACAGAAAAAAGACCCAATTCATTCTAAATACAATAATAGATCACAAATTACAGTAGATAATTATGTTATTAAAATAATATAACAAAATGTAAAAAGAAAAATTAAATGTCAGAAAGTGCTTTCCTAAGGGAAGGCCCACTGTCGTGAAATATTTCGACATCCGAGGCGATGCGATTAAGTAGCAAGATTGCTCTACCAACCGGCATAACCATTGGCAGGTTGGTTCTGCATCGCGGTAGGTAAAACAATCGATGCTGTCTTTGTCGAAGATAGTTATCAGGTACGAACAGACCTACATCCATCAGTATTTCTGAGTTATGTATGCGACCACCGATCACCTGGAAAAAGTGAACACCCAAATGAACGTCCCTCCTCCTCCATAATGACTGATAGCCTAGCATTCCCAGTAAAAAGTCGGTTGGGAAGAGCCAAGGATAATATCCACACTCTTTTAGGTACAGATAGCGCAGAAATTTTTTCTGCACTCTCTCCACCATCAAAGAGTATCGAGTCTCATGTGGCGACCAAATAATGGAACTAAACTCCAAACGACTTCTTACCAAGGAATTATACAATGTCCTCATAATCTGAGTGTTAGAAAAGATCTTGGCATTTCTAAGAACAAAACCAAGCATTTTAAGGGAGTCATTACATAGATTAACTATATGAAGATTAAAAGATAACTGAGCATCAAACAACACCCCGAGATCTCTGGACGTTGAAACCCTTTCAAGTCTTACTCCGTCCATGAGATAACGATAGTATATTGTTTTGGATGCTCTTGTGTATGCCATTACAAAACATTTGGAAACATTGAAGAACAATTTGTTTTGTTTGCTCCATTGAATTATATTTTGAATGTCACACTGAAGTTTCAATAATTCAAGTCACAATAGGCCCCGAGCCCTACTGAGGGTTGCCTAAATGTGCTCCTCGTAATGAGCTTAGGTCATGGGCCAGGAAGCAGAGTGTAATGCTCTGGCAAAGAGTACCTAGTCAGCGCCATGCGAAGGAACTGATAAAAGGGTACTCGCAAAGTTTTGCTTTTGACCTAATAAAGCTTAGCCGAAATCAAGTGAGGGTTATCACTAGAGCCCGCCCAGGGCACTGCAGATTGAACAAACACCGCGCTAGAATGAACCTTTCCGAAACTTCTAGATGTAGGTTCTGCAGTGCAGAAAACTCATACTCATATGTGAATGTGATGCTTTACATCATAAATGGAGCCTCATACTCGGGGGACTACTGGTTACACCTG
Source organism: Micrasema longulum (assembly GCF_059751315.1). Lineage (NCBI taxonomy): Eukaryota > Metazoa > Arthropoda > Insecta > Trichoptera > Brachycentridae > Micrasema > Micrasema longulum. Next base: position 114,280 of record NW_028279472.1, on the reverse strand, counting down.
AGGTTGGGAAGGGGACGTCCCCTATCTTGTAGCTTGATACTTTACGGATCCGGGTTTGGAGGGGGAGATTCAGAAAAATGTAAACTCTCGCTTTCCACATAGTAGCCAGGCTCTTTATAGACCTGGACTTGGAGGGCGAGAACTATTCACGGGGACCCGTCACAATTGATCTTCACAGGCCGCAGTGACGTCAGGAGCTTGCATAGCACTGAACCCCACCACTGAATAAGAATAATAAGTCCTTGGACTGTTACCTAAGGCGTAAGACTGATCATCTTCATGTAACAAAATGATCAAGATACACTGTGATTTATGTACTAATGCCGTGCCTTATGCACCATTAGGTGCGGAATGGGAATGACGATGATGATAAATAAATCTATATTCTGCTCCGGCCACACACGTTAAAAACATATAATCATTTAAAAACATAAGGTCGTTATTTTCGCAGTTTTCTCAAATCCCAAAAGGCATATTACTCTCTGTAAACATCCCCACGTCCCATTATTCGCGTATTTGGCGCTTATATGTCGAGAATTTGGAACATAGCGTTAAAACCTCAATAAAAATATGATATAAAACAATACTTGTCGCGTATCTCAACCATAACCTAGACGAATTTCGGATTATCTCCCCTTAGGGTTTTTCCTGCGATTGTCCTTAGTACTTTCATCTTTGATGTTCTGAGTTCTGAGCAGTCATTTAGATTTTATTTTCTTGTTGTTCTTACTGTTTCTACCCTCGTCTCTATTGCATACACCCTGATTGGCCTGACGCACGTTTTGTATATCCGGATCTTGCTTCCAATTCGCTTGTTTATCGTGCCATACGACATTTCTTAGGCATCCAGGGCCGCGATTATGAACGGCTATCTTCATCGGTATATACTGAGACGGTATAAACTAATATCGATATTTATGTACGAAAGTGTGTATATTTGTATGAAAATTCGAAGTATCTTCGTCGGTAACCGGTAATTGAACATGTTAAGAAAAAAAATTGTAAACATATTCTATTTTTCATACAAAAAACTTAATTTTACTTCGTAGATAAACTTGAAGATAAATTTTATCTTCCCATCATAATCGAGGCCCAGATGCTGCCAATGCTTTACTCATTTGTTCCCGCACTTCAGAGTTGAGGACGCTGTAGTTCGAGATTTAAAAAAATACGTATTTTAACTTTTTGTTTTACTAGCTGAGATATATATGTTCTTATTACCAGGAATTGCCACTGTCACTGCGGTTGCTTCGTCTGCGTACCATGTGATGTTAACGACCTAAAAATTAAGTAAAAAACCTTATTTTTATTATTATGAACCTTTACCTAACCCATTTAACCGAATCTAACTTCACATAACAAAACAAATTTAAAAAAAGAAACTAATTTTATGGTAGTATTTTTAAAAGAGGCTAAGCGACGTTCAGCCCCTTCGTCAAACGTTGCTTTCAACTTTTGGGCTAAGCGTCTGTTAGCCATTCGATTAAATGCTGGCATTCAATGAACAGCCTTGCCGTCCAATTGAGTAACTAATTTAACTATTTGGCGGCGACATTTATAACCCTAACAGGTTTTTAAAAATTTAAAAAAGAAAATAAAATGATCATATTAACTTATATTATTAACGAACTAAAAAATATATGTAAATCCAAAAACGTAGTACTCTATATAATTGGTACACATATTATTTATATTTTTATGTATTTCATTACTTTATATTTGTTTTTTTATTATATATTATTTATGTTTAAGTAACATGTATTCTTGGCACATATATATATACTTAATATTTGTATAATAAAGATTTTTAATTTCTCACATTTTATTAGCTTGGCATTTATAATTAAGTAGTTTTAGTTTTTCTTTTTGATGTTATTGTTTTATTATTATAGAACTACTTATGCTCTAAAGATAAAAAATCTCCATCTTAGAACAGGCTGAGCCATGTTAGATGGAGACTATCATAAACAGAGAACACTCAGTTTTCATTTTACATTAATTAGTTTTATATAGATTCCTTGTTACTAAGTATGTATACAAATTTTTTGCAGTAAATTTATTTAAAAAAAATATATAAAAAAACAACAAAAATTGATAGTTTTATGTGATAAAATATATCCGGTAGCAGAAAAAAAACATTTAAGTAATAGATTGTAATAATATTCCAAGTGCTTAATTTTTCATAAATAAAATAAACTTTTTACCCCCTTGTGAAAAGCTCAGAATATAAAAATCGTTCTTCGCTGCTTTAAATAATACATTTGACCACAGCGAAGTTTGTAGGTTGCACTAATGACCTATTTTCAGTTCACGGAAGCAAGTAATTTACATCTTTAAACAATAAAATTATGTATGCCTCGTTATTGTACACACGTTGTTTCGGCAAAAGTGTTTCAGGGGAAATATTATAATTTTTCGTGAGTTTTCTTCCGCGGAAAAGTAAATTCTTACTACCATTTAGTCGTTATTGATCCGAGAAAAACTTGATTCCAATACGACTACTGTAAAGAAGACTGCAGTAACTCTGTTTTCGGTTGTTTTACAAAACAACACATCGAAAAATCTGTTTCTTGGTATTTTCGATAATTTTATGTTTTTATTTAAAACAAACATAATAAGGGAAGTGAGCCTATATCGTACCGCCGTCTAAATTGTACCACATCGCCTATTAGAACCGGAAAAGATTTTAAGAATAAAAACACGTTAAAATATTCAGGTGTAATGTTGGATTCAAAACTTACATTTCACCAAAACGCTAAGATGGTAATAAATAAGATTGCAAAAAAAATATCAATTTTGGGAAGGATCAGAAGATTTATTGATAAGGACTCTTGCAAAACTATTTACAAAGCAATTATTGAACCACACGTTAACTACTGTAGTAGCATTTTATTTTTATCAAACAAAGAAAACATAGATAAACTAACTGTATTACAAAATAAAGCCTTTAGAATCATTTTGGAAAAAAACAGATACACGAGGGTAAAGTCGATGGTAAATGAAATGAAATTATTAACATATAAACAAATAATATTTTACAAAACAATAATATTTGTTCATAAAATTATAAACTCTAATAAAAAAGCAGAATGTAGGAAAAAAATTGATCGGAACCAGCATGAGCACGATCACAATACTAGAGAAAAGAACAAAATTAGACTTCCATTTAGGAAAAAGGCAAAGTCACAAAATTCAATTTTATTTAAAGCAATTAAAAAGTATTACGAAATGGAAAAAAATGTTTATGAAGAAAAAAACATATCAAAATTTAAAATAATGGTCAAGACATATGTGATAAACAATTTATAAATTAAATATATTTGCAGTGTTATTATTAGAACACACATAATAATATGTATGATATGTGTGCCCTTACTTTAAGATTTAAATAAAAAAAATATCTTTACACGTCTCAATTTAGAAGCCAACTAGATTATAATTCTCCAATATAGTCACCTTATCAAATCACTTTCTCAGATTCTATTGAGAGAATTCAGAATAAGTTTCTTAGATGTAATTTTAAGATGTGTTTTTCTACTTATCAATTAAATTAAGACAAAATTTTAGACTCTCTTAAATTAACTAAATTGCAAGAACGAAGAACATCGACCGATCTTACGACTTTATATAAAATAATAAAACCAATGTTTGATACCCCTGATCTACTGAAATTGATTTCATTCTATGTACTACCCAGATTAAGCAGAACATCTACAATATTTTATTGTCAAAATTCTCGAACGGTAGCTCAATATAACTCGCCTATTGTTAGATTACAGAATACCGAAAATAAATATGTATCATATTTTGATATATTTAGTTTATCTCTGCCTAACCTAAAAAATAAAGTGACCAACATATTTTTATCAAAAAGAGCAAATCATCTTCAGGAGATTGGGTTGGAATAGTTATAATTTGATTTATTAATGTATTTTGTTATTATTATATTGAGTTTTTCTACTGACATTTCTTGGTGGAACTGCATTTTAATTATAATAATAAAAATACTTTATAGTTTTATTCCACTTTTATTTATAATTATTTTATAAATTTTTTACCAGTGACCGACATCGTCACACTGGTGGGAGACTAAACAAATTTCTATGTTATATACAAGTGCAAGCAGGGGTTTTCAATCATGATTTTATATAATTATGTAAATAAAAGAATTTAAATTAAAATCATTTAAGTATAAGGTAATAACAATTATAAGAATATATGTTTTATATAAGTTTTATATTCTTATATACTTAAATGATTTTAATTTAAATTCTTTTATTCACATAATTATATAAAATCATGATTTACAACCCCTGCTTGCACTTGTATATAACATAGAAATTTGTTTAGTCTCCCACCAGAGACGAACTTACCAACGTTCTATAAAAAAAAACAATAAGACTTCCAATTTTATTTCATTTAAACTAATGTTTATTTCATAATCAAAAACCAAAATCCTCACCTGAGGAGAACATTGAGGAATATACATTGGATGTGCTCTTCTGCAAAATAACCTAAACTGACTTACTGTGTTCTTCCTCGGAGGAGTCTAGTTTCCATTTATCCAATCCATTTAGGGATATTCGTATTTCATTTTGATGGTTTTGGTTGTTGATTTTCGCGATTCAATTTTAAAATCAAGCAGCCAAATATCTATACCAAATGTATTTTCCATTTCTGTTTCAATGTGCAAAATACTTATATCTATTGTATTTTTCGAATTGAGCTACATTTTTACTGTAAATGAGGCTTTTCAACGATGCGATAGCGTGCTAACAAAATTTTCCTACTTTATAGTTGTATAACATAATAAAAACATATAGAGCCTGCAATGTAATTGTATTAATTCTGTTAACAGTCAATTAAATGTAAGCTAAAAACTAGAGGTATAAAAAGCCCTCAGCATTTAATACGGAAAGTCTAAATAAAATATTTAAGGTTCATACAGTAGACACTCTTTATAAAATAAATTCTATTATACAAATTTATAAAAAAGACAAATGAAAAGAATTTGAGATGCATAAGTGACTCAGATACCAACATAATATTAAAATTCCCAAATTCCACACAAGTCATGGTCAAAATAGCTTTGTCTTCAAAGGTGTAAAAAATTATAATAATCTTCCCAATGAACTAAAAACTATTAAATAATATATCAGTAAATCTAAATAAATTTTTTGAGCACGTGTAAAAACTGCATTGAAGTTTAATTAGTATGGATGTATTATTGTTTTATGTTTTTTCTTTATATACCCCATATACATATATGTTTTTTTTTCTCATGTACTCGTATTTAAAATAGTATAAAGTCTTTTAAATAAACAACTACAACAGTGTAAGTCACTCTCCAAGCACAAGAGTTAGATTCTTTTTTTTGAGAGTTACAGTGATAACATTTACTAGATGTGTAAAAGTAGATATGAATAGAATTTTAAAAAAACATGCACCATTTATGAAATTTATTAATGAAAAAAAAAAAAAAAAGATTTATATATATAAATCCACTTTTATTCTAAATCCCTATTGTCAGCCTGATCAATACTGACTTTCTTTTATGTTAAAATTAATAGTGTGTTCAGTTTTTATTATTTCATAATATGTTAACATTGAAATATTTTTTAATAACTAGATTAATAATATGACCTTAAATGATAGAAATCTACCTAAACTATCAATAAATTCAGTAACGGGAATGTGTACACATTTTGAAATTTGATCAAATTAAATTACTTTTAAATCTCATTTAAAATTTATCTTTAAAAAAATTGTCGAATAAATGTATTTATAAATAATCCGTAACATTCGTAAGATGTTTCGGCTGTGGCCTGTTTTAGGAGCTTTTCCGCAACAATAAATCTTCTGAATTTTATTTATGCTCTCATTAAAAAACAAAACTACGCAAAAAGCTAGCTAATGGTACCAAAAACCCATATCGAGCCATAATCGGCTGAACAACGTAAGCTACATTTTTGGCGAATTGCGTTTTTTTTAAGGAAAAGTGTTCCTTATTGCCCCTTGCACAAGTGTTAAAAACATCATAGCTCTTCACGTGCCACATTTAAGGATATTTATTTTATTTATTAAAAGCAAACTACAGCCATTATACCAACAAAAATACAATATTTACAAATAAACCAAAATTATAGTTTTCTATGTATTACTCCGCATCATTCAACTCTTAAATATATATATATATATATATATATATATTGACATATTGTTTTTAAGCTAAGCAAAACAACGTAATCGACGACGATGTAGGTGATTCCGCTAGCTCGCACCGTCAGTTATAGGCAAAACAGCGTTACCGTCACTATCTTAAAAGCGGAAGGTATTTAAACAATTTGGCTGTCATTTTAGTATTGGCAGTAACCAACCAATATAAATCCCATTAACCGAATTATTAAGAAAAATATATATGAAACAAAAACCTTCTGCACAATTCACTATTTGTCGCTTACGTTGTTCTGCCGATTATGGCTCGATATTTAGGTAAAGATTTCTTATCTATATAATCATTATTCTATTCAGTGTAGAACCTATTGTCCACAATAAATGGGGCTGGTTGTTTTTTTTTTCGAAAAAAAATATATTTGCGTTCTTATGATTTACCCAAATATTTCAATTTTAGGGGCATTTTTAACGAATCGTAAATAGCTCACTATTAGAAAATAGGAACCAAGTTGTGATCCGTGAGTCCGCGACACTAGCCACGGGACTACAAAACTGTTCAAATTACATTCCGATCGCTTACTAATCTAACTTTTTGTAAAAGGATTTTATTCATTTCTGAACATTTTGCGTTATTGTGGAAGCATGATTTTTAGTGACAGATTCTTTTTTATTACCGAATTTTCGATTACTCCGAACAACAAAAATGTTTTTTTTTATTTTTTATTAAATCATACATTTTTTTTGTATACCCAGGAGTTACAACAAACTCATTTTGGGACAGAATAATATTTACATAAACGTATGCTAATAATAATAATATAGTAACAAGTAATAATATGTACATAAAACTGAAATAAGATAGCAAGCAAGTAAATAATACAAAGAAATTAAAACAATTCATAATAAAAGTGAATATTAAACATTTGCATATAGTAAGAAAGAAATATCCGAGGAAAAAGAAGAACTTAAAACTCAATTTTACCTTCCACGTACCTCCTTAAGTAGTAGTTTTTAAAAGTAATATAGTCATTTTTTGGCGTTCTAAAATACTCCGGTAGCCTGTTGTACTCACTACAAGCAAGGTACAGCAGAGACCTTAGACCATACCTTGTCGTGCGTGATCCAGGAACGTGAATATTTTGACTCTGTCGCGTATTATACTGGTGGACGTCACGATTGAAAGTACAGCCAATATTAGCGAGAGAGTCTTTATTTGCACCTTGAAGCACCGTTTTTGTAATCTCATAATACGGTATGACCAAAAATGGGAGAATGTCAGTAAGTTTGTAAATGTCTTTGACATGCGTTTCCAATAAAGCCCAATAGGCTGAAATTTCTAAGTGTCCGAGATCCTAATTAACCTAATTAATTAAATAAATGAGGCCCGAAGAGTTAAATTTTCTAGAATGTAACAGTCGGCGATAGCCGAGAGAAAACGATTTAATTTTTTTTTTTAATTAAAGAGATGTTAAGGTTTAAAAATATATGATAATGATAAAAATAATACATGATAAAAAAACTCATCTTTTTCACTTGTTATAAAGGAAATACAGTTGTTGTTTAGCAGAATTCATTATAATTTGTCGTCACGAGAGTTTTCCCACCCACCAATTACTTTATATATTTAATGATATACGGTATGGATCACATTCCCCAAATATTCCACGAAGATAGCCCTCCTTATAATTAAATACGACCTAAAATAGTGCCCATTTCGTGGAGGAGACACGAAAATTCAATTACTAAACGACGTCCTAATCATTGTTATTAATCCGGAGAAAGCGAATTTTATCGGAATTTGACGCTAATGAAATTACAGAACACCTTTGTGTTTTACACCAACCAATTTTCTTATCTATTATTATGTGAAAAACAATATTTTTGCCATATTGCTACTATAAATTATTATGAAATTACTATAATAATGAAAAATAATTGACCTGATGGGTTTCAGGAAATCGAAGTCCCAAAGGGTTTGTTGTTCCTCTTTAATGAATTAATATTGTTATGGTGTTTTTGATTTTCTCCATATTCTATTAAATTATTTCGTAAATGTTAAGCTTCTTCTTCCTCTTCATCCATTCTGGCAGAAAGCTGCTACTTTTGGGACGTTGAGGTCCAACTGTGCGATGTCCATATCCCTCCATCTTTTAGGCGGTTTCCAGGAAGACGATGAATGGGTGGAATTTCATTAGCTGCAACGTAAGAGATTCTGGAGTAATCCATTCGGTTTACACTATCTCTCCGGAATCTTCTTGATCTGCATCGCGCATCTTCGGAGCCACGGGTCCGTCTTACTTCTTAATTGCGGATTTGATTTCTTCGCGGTCTACCTGTGATTGCCCTCAACTCGTGTGGCTGTTATGTCACCCCCACTAGTCTACATACGATGCAAGACTTGATATACATATGAAGTTGTATTTTTTGTAATCTTCAAATGGACATTTTCACACCGGATTTGGAAAGTAAAATACAAAAAATATTTATTTTTGCTATGCGAAGAATGAATGTGACGCCAATACAGCGATAAATCTGTATAAAAGAGAGCACGAAGGAACTCATAACAAGGAAGACCGAGACGCTGTTCTGTGGTCGGTGTTTGTGTGAAAGAGATTCGGTTGTTGGCAGTGAGTGGGGGTGCACGCATGTAAGATGACCGGGGTATTTATGATTTTCAATTTTTTTTGCCATAAATTTTCAGGCTTTGCTTAGTATGTAGGTGGAATAATTCAATTACACGAATCTTACCCGCATAAATAAAGGTTTCAGCTCTTTAACTTCACAGATCACAGATGACCGAATTGAAGGAATATAGATGTTCAAATATGGGCAGAATGGGGAACGCTACACAGTTTGTAAAGTGGCCACTTAAACCAGCCAATCGTCGACGGGTCATAAGCCCTGTAGATACCTAGACTTTTATATTACCTTCTCTGAAATGTTCTTTATCTCTGTTGTAATATGTTAATATTAACAGCTCCCCAGGGAGTTGAATCCATTCCTTGTCTACAAAAATTTGGACAAACTCAAAATATTTGTACTATTTGTGCCACTCAATAAATTATATAAATGAGTCTTCTTATATTACCGCGACCATATTGTACTATTTGTGCCTCTGAAAATATGACACAAATGCGCACATTTATTTTATTAAAACCAGCGTTTAAAAGGCACAACGTTGTTTATTTAAAATCACTGAACTTCCCCTTTCTCGGTTGTTATTTTCGAATCGTTTTTCTAAGTCCCAAAAGTCATTATTTTCCTAAAGCAACCCCCAGCAACGCGCCGCGCCACGTCCCATTATTCGTACATCTGGGTAAGTCAGGCCGCGTGAGACGCGTTACGCTGGGGATTTCTTCCACGGTTGTTTTGACTCCTGTGCCCCCCCTCTGCCCTTTAATAATGCAGTACGTTTGGCTCGTTTTCGCTGAGAATATCAGAAAAATTCCCACCCGTTTATGGCGATTGTAGAGGCAGCATCGTAAAACCATTTTCGGGTTTACGAGTCAGTGTAAAAAGAAACCCTATCTCTAAAAAAGTTAACGAGATATTATACAATAATCGAGAAAGTCTATAAATGTTTTTTTCTTACTCCTTTAGTACTTTTAGTTCAAATTTATGCTGATATCGAAATATAGGAATAAACTTCTACGCTCAATTCTTTGTTCTATTTATTTAATAAAGAAAATCCAATAGTTTTTATTTATTCACGTTTGATTAGTCTTTATTTAATAATTTATTTGTTAAGTAATATTTTTACAATCAATTGAACGTAGAGTTATGTAGAAAAGTCCACAATTTAAAAAAATGAGAAATTGCTAAATATTGAATATTATATTGAATTCAGAAGGTCAATTATATGTTCTATTCAAAACAGTAAAACTACTTTCATACAAAAATATGTAATAATTACCACTTGAAAATTTCTTGATGTCAAAATGTCATGAAAATGAATGTCACCTCATACATTCAGAGTTAGTTAGAGGTTTCGTTCAATATTAGATCTAGCTGTTATAATATATCTGTCAAATACACAATTAAATTATATTGTATTATTAAAAAATGAAGGCATGTATTATTTATCGTTTGCCAAAGTAAAAAAACATTCCTACTGTTGTGTACATTTGATTACTCACTCTTTTCACAAAAGTGCTATTATCTCAGTTTCACTTTTATACAGCTGGCTGCTTTCTGCATAACTACGTTCAATTACTAGTTAGAAACCCAAATATTTAAAAAACTATAAAATGATTTATTTATTTTTTATTTATTTATTTAACTTTTTGTACATAATGTTATTTGTACATTGGCGGGCTTATTGCCAAATGGCAATTTCTTCCAACCAACCAATAAAATAAAAGTTTTATTTTTATAATTCGTTATTATAAGTTACAGAACATATTCAATAGAAAAAAAAGATAAAAAATTTAAAGATATATAAAAATAGAAATAAACGTATTTGTTTATAAATTACCTTAAATCGAAACTATTACTCAATGGGAAAAAGGAAAAAAGAGGAAAGAGGAAAAAGGAAAGGAGGAGAGATTAAGAAAGAGAAAGGAGATGTTTCTTCAGACGTGATTTAAACAGAGATAATGTAGTAACATCTTTGATGGTGGATGGGAGATGATTCCACAGTCGAGCCGCATGGACACTATATGAGTTAGAGAAGAAAGAGGAATTGTGTATGGGTATTAAGAGAGTGCCTTGAGAATGAGAACGAAGAGGTAAACCATGATAATACATATGACAAAATTTAACAAATAAAATTTAATAAATATAAATACCAATTTAAGCATCAAGCAATACAAACTTTTTCAAATAATAATTTGTTTTTTAATTTCTAAAATCAATCATCTCGAAAAAAAGTTTCGTATTTTGATTTTGTTTCTGAAAACAGTGAAATTTCTTAAATTATTTTGATATTTCATTTCCGATAAAGGCCTACATTTTTTTTGCTTTTATTTTGTTCTTAATATTTGTTATTGTCTGTGTTGCTTGAAATTTAAAGAGAGTAATCCTCCAAAATAAAATCTACGTTTTCAGTTTCGCGAATATTAAAAAAAAATGTAATCCATATAATAAGATTTTACAAAACTAACTCATTGTTTATATACAAAGCACGTCCTAAAAATAAATACACTTACCCTTATTTTTAATTACTAGTAATTTTATTATTTTCTACTGTCATTGATGGTGGTGTTTCGTTATATTCCTCGTCATTATTTTGTGTTATGTGATTTTAAGCAAAGAAGAAGCGTAACAGACGAATATTTCCATAATCCGAAAGATATGAGGAGAGTCACGTCATATTGTCACTCGACGATTTTATTTTGTCGGCTTTCAAAATGCCTCCGTAACTTAATTTTCCCGTCGCTTGAGTCGCGAGGCGGATCGTTAAATTCCTCCCGACACCGGACTGAAAAAAGAAGAATTCTTCATAGAAAAGTGGAAAAATGCGATATCGTATTATATACCCCACCGTACTTCGCCGGTACTAACCTCTTCCTGGCTGCGCCCCAACACCAGACATCCAGTTAACTTTAACCGAGGAAAAACGCTATTGATATTCTGCAGCCTCAGTAAAGGTTAAAGTTAATCCGACAATAAACTGTCGGAACTTGGGGTGACTTCTCATGGCGCCGCTTTATCGAACTGCTTAAAATGTTCCTCATGGCCCCTAACTAAAGTTAATCCGCTCGATTTTTCTGTCGTTTCAAAATACTGTATTTATTGTACAGAGTAATTCGGATCAATGTTTTTCATTGGGTTTTTACTGAGTTTTCCATTTGCTGACTTAATCGTTATTTATTTATTTAAACGCCTTATAGGATTTTACATATTTTACATACGTGTATACAGATAAAGACAGACATGTATTTTACGCAGAAGTAGCAAAAATAAAAATGATTTTTAGAAGAAAAATAAAAATGTGAAAAAAAGTCTGTACATATTAGTATAAAATATATGGGTATACTTAACATATAGTACATACATATATTGCAGAGGAAAGAACAGATGTGCATTTTAAATATAATGACAGACATGCATTTTACGCAAAAGTAGCAAAAATAAAAATGAATTTAGAAGTGTAAGAAATAAAAAATAATCATCATTACATATTAGTAGAAAATATATGGGTATACATAATAATACACACATGAATACCCGAACTTGACATTCTGAGTTACATCACAACTCGTTAAAAATAGTCCCCAGAGTATAAATATTTGGGTAAATCAGAAGAACGCAAATATTGGGAAAAAAATATAAAACTTAGTACCTACAAATTAATATACCTAGGCAGAACAATGGCAAATTTTCTGCATATTTTTTTTCCAAAATTTTTATTCAAATTCCACAGAAGACACATCTTAGGTCTAAAAGGACCAATGTCGGATTATTTTATTTTTTTGTCAACATTTTGAAGAGGGTTGATGTCAATTAAAAATACAGATATTAAAATAATATATATATACACTTGCGTTTGTAGTTGTGTTGTTTTATTGAAAATAGTTTCAAACACCTCAACCAGTATTATAACTTCACAAAATAGTTGTAAAATACTCTGCCGTGATTTTGTGATCTACGACATTGGCCCTTTTAGACCCAAGCCACAGAATTTAGAATTTTTGCATCGTAGTTTCTGTATTATGATCAAGTGGTATTTAACCATTAAAATGACTTTAGATGGTCATGCACGGGTCCCTTTCGCCGTTTACCCATATTATTAGTATTATTTGCAGGTCGGCAAGTCACCCTCTCCCGCCTTAAGGTGAACGCGCCTCCTTTCCTCGGTGTTCGTACCGAATATTATGTACCAAATGGTCTTGTTACTTCCCCTCGATTCCCCAATATTTTCCTGCCCAGGCACCTTTCCCTAGGCTGTGTGTTTAGGCTTATCTCGAGCAGTGTCACGCTCCCAGCTAATCCCAGCTCCGTCCCGTCTCTAGTTGTACAATATTGTACGAGTTTAAAACAAAATCAACTCCTGGCTATAAATAACAGAAAACGATAGTATCAAGTAAAAAAATGTTTTTAACAACAACAACAATCAGAGAGAGGATAGAACGTCATATCTCTCTATCTTTGCATACAGACCTCATTTCCTCTACATTCATTCCGATTATTCCTACTTTTGACATGTCCATCTTCATGTATTTGATGGACTTGATCGTGCCATGTCTTTCTCGTCCTTCCTCGTTTTTTGCATCCATCAACATTCGCGTCGTAGATCCTTTTAGCCGTTCTTTCGCTGTCCATTCGCTCTACATGTCCAAACCGACGCAGCACTCCTTTCTTGATTCTGTCGATAATGCATGTCTCAGCCTTACACAGTTTACGGATCTCGACATTTGTGCACCCACACATTCGCCCGAGGGATCGCATTTCGACAGCATTAAACATACTTTTATCATCAATTCCATAGTTCGCTTACATACATTAGAGTTGACACTAGAACTCAAATGTTTAAATGCGAACGAAAATACGGGGTTTAACCCTAGATATATAATTCATCCCCATCATTCCCTTTCCGCATCTAATAATGCATAAGGCACTGCTTTGGTACACCAATCGCAGTGTATTTTGATCATTTTTATTGTTATTATTTATTATTATTATTTTTTATTTTTTTTGCACCACAACAGGCCAGGAGACCCAATTACAGTGGTGAATTACATCACAGAACACCCAGGCTTGAGAAAAATCACATTTTAATATTTGTGTTCTCACCGGGAATCGAACCCGGAACCTTTCGTGTGTGAGTCAAGCGTCTTGACCACTACACCACGGCGGCCGCCTTTATATGAAGATAAGATGATCAATCTTGCGCTTAGGTACCAGTCCAGGGACTATGAAATATTCTAGTGTAAAAACACCTTTTTAAATTAATCTTTCATGCCAACCATGTCGGGAATAGAAACCGAGACCCCTTGCATGGTAGGTAAACGCGCTGACCACTACATCACGACGCTTTAGACGATATTAGATATCTTCAAAGAATAATACTTTTTAGAATGGAATATGGAAATTGAGACTGAAATTCTGTAATATTGGACGTCTAAAATATTCAATATGCCTTTTTAATTTACCCTTTATTTAATTTTAATAAATTTACAGATAAAGTCAATTTTAAGCATATATTATAACTAAAAAGACAATAATATACGAAGGGTACTGGATATAAAGGATGAATGTCAAAAAAGGACATTTTGATAAGAACGTCTTTAAGTTTTCAAACCCCTTGAACATAAAACTAAACTTTCAACTAAAAAGGAACCTGCTTAATGTAAATAGCCTATACTGTTTCATCTGAAATAATTTTCATTAATATTAAATTGTCGCTTTATTTCCAGTATTTAGCTGATATCCACCCTTTATCCCCTGGATGCATCTTTTCTTTATTAGAAATGTAGCTCATGTGAACTGCCGTCAGATGCCATTATTAGTTAAAAACACATACAAATTTACACCCGTCTTTAAATTGTGTTACAGTAACATTCAACAAGAAAAATACAATCGTATTAAACATTTTATCACCTTCTTTTTTTTAATCCTTAAGTAATCTAGGGTATTTTTTTCATAATTTTTATATTCTTGTTTAAAATGGAAAATTCAAGTTAACTCATAAATTTATTATAAAGAATCTATGATAAATTTATTCAAAATTCATATAATTTAGGAAAAGTAGACCGTAATTAATACTATAATTTATCGATGCGATTAAAAAGATTGTCTAAAGATTTTATACATACATATTTATTTATAATAAATACTAAAATGTTATTCGTTTTTTACAATTATACAAATTTACGAAATAAACACAAACAAGTGCTTCACGAACCTCACAATTATTCGGAATCTTAATGTAATTTTATTTTTAGTACTTATTTATTATAGCAATATTATTAATGAAAAGTATATTATAATATTTTTACAACCGCATTCTACCGCTTTGTTGCCGGCATTTTACATTGAAACAAACGTTTCATATTTAACTTTGTTACTACGAAATAATTAGTTCAAAGCCATTGTGGTCGGGAAATCTAATTACATTTTCTTTGAGCCTTTCACCCCTTTGCAATTTGAATATTGTTTAATAAACAAAACATACAAGATGAGCACTAAATTTAGCATCATAATACCTCCTTAAATAACCTCGGGTAAAAATAACAAAATGTAACGTTTTGTTGCGTCTTATGTGTAAAAAAATGGATGGTAAAAATGTATGATCTATTTTCAAACACTTTCTCCTAATCGCCTCAGATAAGAGGGAGAAAAATATAGAGCGCCAACTGATATGGTTTAGTGATTTTCACAGCTGTTTGGCTCATAAAAGCAACCCTGCTCTGAAAAAATAACCCCTAAGGGATGTTCGGGAAAAGTACTGTCTTTACTTCTGATATTATCTCCTCATATCAGCTGTTTTCCCGGTTGTTAGACGCCTCATAATGGAAACGTGAGTGATTTGTGATAACTACATTGAAAATGAAATATTCTATTTTATTTTGATATCACCTGTATGATTTAGAATTTATAGTTTATAATTAAGTCGAATTAAACATTCACCAAAGTTATTTAAATTATTGTAATAATCATTTTAAAACAATATTTAAAAAGCATATTTATGTACAGAAAACTTCAAGCTTGTTATTTGAAAATGAATTGTTATATGTTTTGGAATTCAACCATAAACAAGTACCTAGGTACCTACTTATCAATGAAAAGTGTTTTTCCTTTAATCCGGACAGTTTTTGCACGCTTTTTTAGATACAATTAGGCATTTTTCAAATGTCATTTAGTAAATACTTTATCGAAAATTCGAATTTTTTGAGATTTTGTGTTTGCTGAACAAGCTCATAACAGGCAAGCTAACGTTCGGGTAGGACAACGTCTGTCGGATCCGCTAGTATATTATAAGATTAAGGTTTCTCTCAAATGCATGCCTGCTGATTAATATCTTTTTTTGAAATGTGCACATTCAAGAACCTATCTATTAATCTTTTCGGGACGTTTTTATCTGTTCTCTTCGTCCACATTTGCACCATAAATCTTTCAGACGTTCTTGTGTCGTCCATTCGTTCTACATGCTCTCGTTAATTTTGTCGCGCATTCACCTGAGAATTTTTCCCATACAATACTAAAATAAAACGCTTATCGTCTCTGTAGAGATATCGTTACTCAATTTTAATCGCTGTCGCGCAAAAAAACCGTGAAAAATCAGATGATTTACAGTCAAATAAAAAATGGTTAGCCGTAGCAGACACACAGCGGTCACAGATCAAACTTTTTTGTTTTACGCCTTTATCTATTCAGGAAAAAGAAAAATGGCTTCGCGCTCCTGCATTAAAGATTTTTCTCGGGATTTTTCCTCAGTAACCAGTAAAAATAAAAGCACTTTGGTTTCTTTACTGAGTAATCCTACTGAGATATTTTTTCCCCGTCTCAAGAGTAGATATGATTCAAGTCTCGAGGGTTTGGGATGCATATTCCGTCGAGTTTATGCCTTGATCCGTGAACTACGGCGGCATACAGAAAACAACTTCCAACTTTATTGATCCCGACATAAAGCGGAGATTTCCATCTCCGGTTGCGATGCTTTTACGATTTTCCCAAGCTTAAAATATTTGTTGTCAAAACCGCGCAATCTCTTTTCTTGATGCTTTTATTAAATGTACCATTTTGTATTGTTTTTGGCAAAAACAATATTTGTTTTCGAATCCCACTTCGTAAGATAGAAATACAAGATTTAGATTTATTTATTTATGACAAAATACAAGGTTTTTAAACTTTACATATTACATAACATTACATATTTTATTTGTACGAAATATTCCTAATCAGGGAAATGCTGGTATGAGGGGATATTATATATAATAACACAATAGTTTAAATAAAAAGTCGATAAAATAACATCACATATCACTCGTCACACGGGCTGTAAAAACTGTTTTATTTTGGTCTTTTTTAAGTACGTTTATGTTCTGTATATTTTTTAGGTCATTAGAAAGTGAATTGTAAAAATTTGTTGCTGTATACAAAAAACTGTTTCTTTTTCTGTTTGTCCTAGGTTGTTCGCAAGTTAAATTATTTGATGCTCTTGTATTTATTTTATGTATGTGTAGTTAAAATTAACTATAAACTTATATTCAAACTATTTGAGTGTTTTGGGTAATGCTTAAGGTCGCAATAATGTTCTAAATTAAAAAAAAACATTTTGATTTCACGCGTTCATACTTATTTGACAAAGTATTAATGCATAAAAAAAACATTATATTACCTACTCTCTAGGGGATAGAGAAGGTTCAGAATACCAACCCTGGCCAGTTGTGGTACAAAAACAAACAATTACTTTGCTGGACTTTTTAATGTGATTCCAATTCGCTGTATTATTTCAAAAGCAATAAAAAACTGATCTTATAGTAAATTTTGCGTTTTCTATCAAAAGATTGCCATAATTTAATGGTTAATCTTCACATTTTACAGCAGAGAAGAAAAACATTTTAGATAAGGTAATGTAGAAGTCTAGTCATCTACAGGGCTTATGACCTGTCATTTATTTATTTACATGCATGTAGTTTATTACACATTATTTGAGACATAAATCCCAACTCCATACGTCTAAAAGTCCTGTTTTAATATGCGACGAGATGGCTAGTTTAAGTGGCCACTTTACACACTGTGTAACATTCACCATTCTGCCCATATCTGAACATCTATATTCCTTAAATTCTTTAATCTGTTGATGCTTGTGAAGTTAAAAAGCTGAAACCTTTATTTGTGCGGGTAATATTCATCCGATTGAATTATTTCACCTATATAACTAGGCAACGCCTGAATTTTTTTTCAATTTCTATACTTCTCCATGGACCAGATGGATTTATCAACAACATTTTGAGTTTGTCCAAATGTTTTGGTTAATACAATAATCTAGACTCTGCTTATCCGGATAACGTCTGGGACTCATTAATCCGGAATATTGTAACCTTTAGATATTATAATTAATATAATATTTTTACGCTTTATATTTCCTTCACTTTTGATTTGATTTTTTCATTAGACTGTAAAAGGTTGCCAGTAGCAAAAAGTCCGCCATTTAACCGTGCACACCTTTGTTTTCTTATGTTATTTATAACAATTTAATTTATGATAAACAAAGATCTGTTACCATAATAAAAAAGGACTTTAAAAAATTTCGTCTGGAGTCCATTTTGGAGTGGAATACCAAAATACCGGTGGGCTTTAATCCGAAGTGCATATATTCGTATAGTGCGATACCCTTCCGGGGCGGGCCTGCCGCCCCAGCCGGGGGAGGGCGGGAGTGTATTGATCAGGGCGTGACCCAGTTCGGGCGCGCGCAGCCGCCCTGGCGCCCGCGCCCGCCCTGGCTGACGTAAGCCGCCCAGCCGACGATCGATGCACACATCGAGGTTGGTCAAGCCGAGACCATATTCCTTACACTGCGTACGGCGCATTCGAGCATTGACGAGATCATTTGATCAGACATTATACTCAAATTAATTTATTTAATATTTTTTGTTAGTGCACGTTTTTCAATGTCTAAATTTTATGTCAATTTATTTTCTAAAAAAAATCATTTATGTTAAAAAATAATTAATACCTCATATATATATACCTACTACCTACACATTAAAAAAATCTAAATCACCATCAAAGAATAGCATTATTGCTATTTTAAACACTGCAATATGTTTTTTTTTCACTACAACAGGCCAGGAGTTCCAATTGCAGTGGTAAATCATAGAACAGAACACCCAGACTACAAAAAAAACACATTTAATTTTTGTGTTCTCACCGGGAATCGAACCCGGAACCCGGAACCCCCCGTGCGTGAGTCAAGTGCAAAAAAACAGCGTTAAGTTTAAACCAAAATACCATTATTTTATTAATTTTCATCTAACAGTACAAGCTACCTTTATTTTTCTGTCATATTTTAAAAATTTGACTAGACAGCATTTTTGTCTTATCGATCCTGTTTCTATTCATACTATTACGCTACTCATTTATCTATTTATTTTTTACATTTTTTTCAATATTCATATTTATTAATTAATTTTAATTTATCCATTATTAGAGGCTTAAGATAATGCATTACTTAAACATAAATAAAGAATTATCTTCTGTGATGTTTCAATAAAACACATCATTTGAACGTTTTTATATATTTTTTGTAACTAACTACCTTAATCTTTTTAACTAGCCTATATCTTGGTATAAATGATTTCTTGCTTTTAATGTTTTCAAATCATTGTTTTAATCCGCTATCATTTTATTTTTAACTGGTGGGAAAATTAAGCTCACGCAATATTGAACCCAATGAAAACCTGAATATGTTTAAAAAAAACATTTTTAGTATTGCGTTTCAGGTGTCAAAGGTAGAATATTAAAATGCATTATAATAAAACGTAGTTTATTTAATTTAGCCGATCCAAAAATAGACCCCAAAGACCTCGTTCTGCTAACCTTTTAAAATAAACAAGACTATTAAATATGAATGGATTCGTAATTTATTTTGTTCATATTACAGGTACAATAAAGTCAAAACGAAAATGTTCCTCTTTGCTCAATATGTCTTACAAGTAAAAACTAGAGCTTTGTGGAAAACTCTGCCCCTATAATCACGTTTAATACAACTTACGTTGGTGGAAGGACGACAAGGGCGCAAATCTTCACGGAATGACTCGTTAATTGTGTACGGAACTTTTGCGAGATATATTTTTCTTTCACATATTGTACCTGTATGATTAAGAAATAAAGACTAAGAATTATTGATGGATCTAAATTATTTTTTAATTAAACTATTTGAAAAATTAATTATAGATTGCAGTACGATGCTTAAAGGTCTTTGATTTCAATAATATTTGATGGTACGAGATTAAAAAATACTTTTCTATACAAAACAATATTCTATCATAAAATTGGAATATTTACATGACATTTTTTAGCTGCGCGGTCAACCTTCAGTAATCCTTTAGAATTTACTCTAAATATAGAATATTTTGAATTCTCACTGTAAAAGGATTACGATGAGATGATACTATATTAATTAGTTTGTCTTAATACTTATTACTATTTTTTTGCCTCCGCCAATTCTATTGATAAAAAATAATAATATCGATAATATTCTTACATTCCGTCAAATACCAGTGAACTCCTTTACAATAGGGAGTCTAGGTCACATTTAAAATATAATCGTAATTATTAAGCTAATTCTTTCGTAAAATTTGTTTACTATGCTCGATTTATTTATCTTTTGTTTATTTTGCGACACCTGTTTCAACAGTATGTTGCAAAATTTGAACTCAAATTGAAAACAAAGGCACGTATTGTTCCCTACCTTAACCTTTCGTGGTTATTCTGTTATTAACCCCCGTAATAGGGTGCCTCGGGAAGCCTTCTATCCTAGACCGATTTAACTTAACTCGCAGACTTCACACTGGTTTACACATCATGTATAAACTATCTCATTGTTAGTTTCCATGTTTTTCTATAAAGGTTCAATTTAATATTTCAACTAGGGATATATCGGCCGATATAATCGGCGATGCCGATTTATCGGCCTGCCAGCCGATACTAAGAGTTTGAAAAGCTATAATACTTGTTTTATCAACTGAGCTCAGTTGCCTCAGAGCGTCTGTTTTCAACTGCAGGTCTCATACAAAATGATTTGCTTAACAGATTGTCTGCTAATAATTTGAACAAACTTTGTTTTCTTAACAAAAATCTACCAAAACTTAACTTTAATTACTGACGTTGTCCTGTATATCGGTTTACTTTACCACTTTGTGTAATTGAATGATAATTACTTTCTTAATTAGCGCTTTGATTGATTGATCATATTCTTGATTATTCCATACAAATAAATCTTTTCTTCGAATTTTAATTTAGCATTTTGGTTTACAACCTTCTCAAGGTTCAGCCTCTAATAAATAAAGGTAACTTTTATGCAGAATAAAGATAATTATTCATTATTTATTTGTTTTTTTTTCTATTTCTACTAAGCCACCGATTATTTACTCTAATGATCGGTATCGTATCGGCAAAATTATGTATCGTTACATCTCTAATTTCAACTTAATCAAAATATTATAGTTTTATTTTAAAGAAAACATTCTTATGATTTTAGTTACGCGGATTAACCTGGATACGCCTAACTGCTTTTTCATTTGAGCGATTATTTTTTACTACGCAAGCATTAGGTAATTAATAACTCAACCAAGAAGACAGCCCAATCAGGAATTCGCTAATAACAGTGACGTCATCGTTTCACTGTCGACTATAGCATTTTGGGGTGTTCGCTCCGAACAAAAGGTTAGGGAGGTCAATAATACCACAGGGAGGCAATAAATCTTGCACACCCGTCAGTAGCTCGTTATAAAAATGTGCCTATCTCCCTAACTTCTACTAACGACGGACACCTGAAACACCGGACTTTATTAGGTACTTATTTATCTATTTTATGCAGTTTTTTTCAGATAATGTCGGCGTAATTTGTCGCCGAGTCTTTAATCTGCCACGGAACCTCCTTAGTAATCACTTACTACTATTATACCAATTTTTTAAGACATCATCATTTAAACTCGTCAATATTGGTAAATTCGACATAATTTAGAAATGATTAAAATTAGTTACTGTCGGTGCTAGTAATCAATTAAGCTATTAAAAGATGGGGAATCACAAAAGGATTCAACAGGTCAAAAAGGATCGTTTTCTTTACGAATTTTAAATTATTTGTACAATTTTGGAGTTCATTAATTTGTTTGTATGGTTTTTTTTTTATTATTTTTTATATTCATGCATTTTTATTATAATCTTTAAATTAATTGAAATTTGGCGGTGGCAAGTGGTTATAAGTCCATATTTATAAGCATTGTATTATTTATTATTTACTCCTTTTTATTGACATTTTGTTTTTTTTTGTGAACGCGTTTGAGAATAATTATATTGCTACACTATTTTTCAGTTTTATTCCACGCCTTCTATGATATTTTTTTAATATAAAACCACATTTATAGTCGGAGAAAATTAAACGTGTTTGTTTGTTTGTGTGTCCTTCACGACTTAACGGAGCGCCCGATCGACTTGATTTTTTGCACAGGGATAGCCGGAGAGACGGAAAATAAAATTTACTTTCAAAATTTAAAACCTACTTTCTTTTCATCCCGGAAATAAAAAAAAATCGCTCAAAAAGAAAGAAATATAAAAACAATGAGCAACATAAATTGAAAATAAGTAGACGTAAGGTGGGTGTCAAAAATGCTAAATTTATAATTAATTCTTTAAATTTCTATAATTGATTTGCTTTATCTATGCTTAGTTAGTTAGGTTTGATTTTCGTTTTAGTTTTGCAGTAGGATTTTGGATTTGTGAACAGAATAACGATGCTACGTCATAGACTAACGAATCATCGCATTTCTTTCATAGCGATAGTTGGAAGACCAAGCTGCTTTCAATCCCAAAAAAATACAAATCATTCCACGGGGAAAACAAAAATTCTTATTGAAAAACAAAAACTCTTATTGATAAACGAGATTATTAATCAATTAACGAAATAATTTCTCCCTAACACCACGTGAAAGAAGCCACTGGTAAAATCTTATAGAATGTATTTTGTCGGAATCGTAGAATAACGACGGCTGTGCGAAAAATGTGACTTTGACTTTCTTTTATAATTTTGTACTGAAAAGTTACATAAAGCCTTTTTTTTACCAGGCTTGGAAAAAAATATATATCTAACTAACCCAAGTATCAAATGGTATACTTTTGTACTTGTTGTGACATTAAGAGTAAAGAAAAAATTTAAACCGCTCTCAAGTAAAGTTGAAGAAAATTACATGCGTCGTTGTCCTTCGATCCCGACGATTTGTATAATGAGGTTTTACGGGAAATTGGATACGTTCTACGGGAAATTAGATACAAAAAATGTTTTCCTGCGCGCGGTAAAAATTAGAGCATTATATTGTAGCGCAAAATTTCTTGAAAATGTACGTAAAAAATATTTTAATAAAAACGCTTTACTTTGAATGCCGTCACTGGTTCATATAAACCAACCAATGATATGAGAGCTGTGAAGGATATCCGGTTTGGTCACCGTAAACGAACCAATCGGGAGAACTGTCAGACAGACATTGACAAGACAAGACATTGAACTTCCTTATTGTGTCATTTTTTTGGTCGGTTACCTGTAATTAAACATGTTTCAAAAACAATTTTACATGAATATAAAATTTTTCATGCAGATTTTTTTATTTTATAGACAACTAAAGGCAACTTCCCATTGTAATACGGGCCCACGGTTCCGATTACAATGGGAAGTCGACAGAGTTAGTTATCTTCAATTGTCTTTCAAGTAAAATCAAATTTTCTGCATAAAAAAATTAACACTCAGATAGTTTTATATATTTTCGTGCAGAAAATTCGATTTTATTCATAGACAATTGAAAACAATTCGGTTAACTCATTGTAATCGGGGCCTAGGTTTGACAAAAGATGAAAACACTTGTCCGAAATCCTTTTTTCTTGGATTCTTATGTAAATTGTGTGATTTGTATGCATAGGTTTATTTATATACCGTATTGAGTATCCGTTTTCCTTCTAGAAGGAGCAGTAGTATTATTTTATGACCCCTGTAAAGTTTTAGAGGTCACTCGAGTTAGTAACCCACAGAGGCAGTCACAAAATATTATAATCCACAAATCTAAATTGGCCACATAAAACTATTTTTCTTAGAAAAAAAATATTAAAAATGTATTTCATGATAATTTGCCCTCTGTTATTTTTTTTATTGATGTAAGTGAACATGCGTTAAGCCGTTTGCACATACATTTATTGCTTATTTTTGTCAACTTTGTGCAAGACTGGCGCTTGGGGCGTAAGACTGATCATCTTACTCTCTGCCCATCATATATCAATGCAGTGCCTTATACACCATTAGGTGGGAAAAGGGGAATAATGATGATAATTTTATGGTCAAAAATAGTTCCCTGTTTTAGTCACCCTTACATTATGAAATAATATAAAACGTTCGCGTTATTTTTTTGTCACTTTTAAAATTTACATATTTTACTTAATTTACGAAAACTTTTGGTCTTTTTATATTTGAAAAAATATGTTTTAATATTAAATATAAATTGGTGTATGTTTTCTCAATAAAATAAATAAATGTATCAATAAATCAAAATAGTCAATTTTAAATAGGTAATTTTGAATGTCGATATTTTTTTATTTATTATGTTTTTTCTTTACATTTTACCGTAGGTATACATACAAAAAAAACTATTACATTTACACAAAAAAAAAAAAAATCGATATTATCGCTGTACAAATGAAAACTTTAAATATTTTTTTATAAACTCCGTCAATTCTTCAGAGTTCTTTTGATTTGGGTTGTAATCCCGTGGCTAGTGTCTCGGACTTACGGCTCAAAGTTCCGTGGTTTGAATCCTACTCTACTCCAATTTGATTCACATTTTCTAATAGTGAGTTATTTACAACTCGTCAGAAATGGGCCCTCGAAATTAAATATTAAAAAAAAAAAAAAACGCAAATATTTCTTTAAAAAAAAAACATTTTTGACTTATGATTTCAGGACTGCAGTCTATAAGCAAGTTCAGTGTTTGTTGATAAAAATGTTATTTGACTATTAAAATAAGCAAAAAAACATTTAATTTTTAATACTGCACTGGACTGATTCCTCTTCTCCGACTCATGTAGTATTTATAAGGCTCGACTGCGGAATCGTTTCTGTCTAAATCACGTCTAAAAAACGTTATCTCCTTTCTCTTCATTTTCATATCAAAATTTCCCGTATCACTGAACACCCTCTTGCGCAATAAACCAAATAAAAAAATATTAAAAAAATTCTCACCTAGAATATTATTTCAATGTTTTAATGAAATTTCCCACTGAATTCAATATTTTATTTACTAACCACTCCCCGTTTCTTTAAAAGTGTACCATTATTTTTTTCATGTCAGTTCCGATTACCGAACGCATATATCTTGTTCGAAATACGAATGTTTTCTGTTTCAATCCCAATTCTTTTTAGGTGTCTGATTTTTCCCTTTTCAGGCCACCCTATTTGCCACTCCTTGAAATACAAGATACGTTTTAAATAAATCAAGTAGTTTTTTTTCATTTTAAAACAAAGTAAATGTAGGTTAATGTACAGCTCAGTGCATCAATATCGCGTAAATAAATGCTTCGACACGGGATGTGCCCAGTTACTTTTCGCTAAGAAGAAAAATATTTTTTTTCATATAAATAAATGAAAAATAAATTCAACAATGTTTTGAGTATGTCCAAATGCTTGCAGACTGGCTGGATCTTCTCCCTAGGGAGTTTTTCACTTTTGAATTTGTTGCAACAGAGAGGAAAAACATTTTTGAGAAGGGAATATGGGAGTCTAGGCATTTACAGGGCTTATGAGCTGTCATTGGCTGCTTAAGGTGGCCACTTAACACACTGTGTAACAGGCGTTGTCTAGTAGGCGAATAGGTTTAGCCGGATAAATCTTACCCACTTGATAAAAGTTTCAGTTCTTTTATTTCACAAAAGTCAACAGATGGAAGAGTTGAGGAAATTTAGATGTTCAATCATAGGCAGAATGGTGAATGTTAAACTGTGTAAAGTGGCCACTTAAACCTGCCAATGACAGGTCTTAAGCCCTGTAAATGCCTAGACTCCCATATTCCCTTCTCAAAAATGTTTTGCCTCTCTGTTGCAACAAATTTAAATATGAAAAATAAATTGACTGCAAATTATTTTAAAATATCATGCATTATCTTTTACGCAAATATTGTTTTCTAATAAGTTGTTCAAATATTTAGTATAATTCAATCACTGCTAAATTATTAACATGTCAGGTAAATCGATTTTCACCCTATTTTAATAACGTATAATTTAATTTTAAATTATTAAGCCGGTTAAATGTAGTCTGAATTGACGGAAAAACGTTTCTCCGATGGCGGCTAGCGGCCGCTTACATAAGGGGCGGCCATTTTCTCCCCCTTAGCCTAGGTTAGGCACGCTCCCCGCGTGGTGCCTCACATTTATTTAGGGAAATGTCTGTTCTTCCTTTACGTGCTGAGGTTGCTTATTTTTTCGAGATTCGAAAAGAAATCGGGCCCAGCTATTTAGATACCATTTTTAAAAAAATGTAACATTTAACGAGATGTTACGCATAATTAAGATTCATTATTATCAGTGCGTTTGTCTTTCAGGATTGTTATTGTTTAAATTATATTGAAACACAAAAGCTGTATTGAGTTTATATTCCGTTTTTTAGAAACGGGGCGTGGCGAAATATGACTTAATTTGGATTATTTAATTATGCCTCATCGCCGTGTCAAACGGAAAACCGTTTCCCGCTCGGGAAATGTCCTAGAAGCTTTTCTCGTCAAAGTTCGTCTATAGGAAGGCGCTCTAACGTGAATCTGAAAACCGTTACGTAACGTAGTCTCGGGGGCGGCGGGGGGAGTCGGGGCGGGCGCTCGGCAGTTTCCGCCGGCGCTTCGGGCGTCGTGACGCAGTGTGACGTGTATGCGGCGCTGCCCCCCCTCCGGCTCGATACCGGGCCAGCACCGCCAGCAGTCGGCGTTCAGTCCGCGAGCAGTTTCCTTCTCCTTTCAGTGCACGAAGGGACCCCGCGGCGCACGCATTCCACCCGCAAGCGGGTAACATGTCTTAGTAGCCGTCGCAGACTATCGCATATTGAAGTGTACAGTACGGACTCACCGCTGTGATATTATTACAGTGATTCGCGGACCAGTGAAGCGAAGAGCAGTTCCCGCACCCCGCGGGCCCGTACCACTTTCGGCCCCAGTTTGATACGTCCCGATAAAGATGGGTGACAAGGTAAGCCCGAGAACCGCTCGCTTTGTTCCTTAGTGCCGCACGCTATGTAGTCAGGTCCTCCGGAGCCCCGCGGCCAGCCGCCTTCGGCCTGCGGTTAGCCGCCGACCGCCAGCCGCCGCCGTCCCACCGACCGACCCGATCGAGGGTATTGATTAAAGCCTTCAAGGTCTTCGGCGAGAACCGGCTCGGCAGGAAGATCAGTATCTACAGGGATACACCTTCCTCGGGCGAAGCTTATCACCACGTAGTGTGTCCAGTCTTAGTATCCTTCCTTGTCTCTTGTAGCTTTTAGTAACTTGTTTAGTGCATCGCAAGTGCCATTGTGACCTTCACATCGCCATATTCACTTACGACATGCGTTATCATTTTATTAGTGTTATTTTATTAAAAGAGCATAATAAATCACGAAATTTCACTTCACAAAATGATTGATTTCCATACAGAACCTCTCTATTTAATATACATATGTACTAAATAATAGCGATGCTGGGTGCTCCCCGAAATGGCACCCGGAGCTCAACATGCATATCACTCGGGATTAGGGAAGCTCTGTTCATCGGCTTATTGACTTTCTGCGGCTTCTTTTCCAATGTTAGGATTTCCCGGGATACACCACTCTAATTTCCATCCCGAGGAAAAGCGGAGCGCTCGAAGCAAAAGGGCTTTTCATCTATAAATACTCCGTTTTATCGTAACGTTTAGTTATAGCACTTTAGTAAGCAATTTTGTAATCGGTTATCAATATAAGATACCGCCAAATCTGTTTCACGTTACGTAAGATATTTGCGCGGTCGAAACTTAAATCTTCGTGTTTGAACGGTAAACAGACTGATAATATTCGGCTTTACCGATAAGATTACTACTTGATCCACGGATTCCGTTATTAATTAAAGCGACCTCCCTAAACGACATATTTTGTTATTTTTTTTACAGAAATGTGAGATATATATATATAATGTTTGTGGGAAACTTGTTCGCCATTTTGTATTTTTAAAAGCAAAAATGTTACTAACTCGCTGTAAACTGAATGCACACATTTTAATGGTTATGTCTATAAGATGTTATTCAAAATAGATTTTTTCGTTTAGAAACATTCAACCGTGCTTCGTTTCTTCGCTACAAAAGGCGTGTTTTTTACGCATATCATTAAAAGTTGCAACAAATTTGTTTAGAATCAATCTATAAGTGAATAAAAATGGATCGTAAAATTGTAGTCGTAATTTCAATTTGCATGAGCCCTTAAAAATATATTGTTAACACAGTTAAACAATTTTGGAAAATCTGTTTCCTCAATTTCCCAGTTTCGATGACGTAAGGTTTGCTTGCAATGCAAGAGAGATGCGCATTGCACACGCGGTACCAAGTTGCACCCCGATGCACCCACACCCGGCAAGTGCCGGCGAGTCTGGATCAATATTGCTATTGTGTAACACTAGTCTCCTCCCAGTTCTCCTACCCTGGAAACCTTCCGTAGACAAAACGTGAGATTTAAAAACACATTTTGCTTCAGAAATTTTAGTCTTAACATTCAGATTAAAATAAGCTAAAATTGAAAAATATTAATTAAATTTACCTGATATTTTTATCGCCCATGATAAACATATATGGTTCGTAAGTTATTTTTCCAGAAGATTCAAGTATTTACGCAATATGAAAACATTTACGATCCAAATTATTAGAGAATTAAAATTTCATTAACACATAGATAGCACTCGAAACATGCAAAGTATTATCTGTGTTGATCTTAAGCTCGTTAAGCTGTCAATATACTGGTTTTATTAGACTCAATAAAATTCGTGATTCTCTTACATTTAGACTAAAATGTATCTCGTACTGACAATACCATCGACTTATATTACTTACCATTTGCGAAAATCACTTTTGATTGAAGCAACTCTAATCAAATTTAACAATGCAAAGGCTTTATTTGATTTTGGGTTATGATTTATTTTTACTTTCAATACTTTATTTTTTTATTTAGATTACTTCCTAAAAATAGCTAAACAAGCTTTCGGCGAATTCGCGAGGCGTCCATAAAAATGGACGCCTGTGGACTGTGGAAAATGGACGTCCATAAAAATGGATGCAAAATCATTCAACCCTAATTTCTTCAACGTTCATACATTTTGTTTGTACATACATTTGTTATTTAATTATCTCAATATTATTTCTATACGCGAATATATAATAATCGTATATCTATTTATATATGTATATTGAATAAAGGAGAAAAACAAGAAAAAATAATAAATCATTTAACTATTATATATAGTTTTTTTTTTGACATCTGCAATTCACTGTTAGTCTGTTTAAGGCTAACGAATTGTGAGTTTACTGAATTATTCATTTATCTTTGATTGATAATTTGATTTTACACGTGCCTGTGGAACGTTGCTTTAGGATATGTCCAATATTCTAATTACTTTGTATTTTTTTAAAAAATGTTTGAATTCAACATTGAAGTACATATTATTATCAAAAGGAAACTGCGGTTGAATTACAAGTGTTCGTTGATAATGCACTAGGACTAATCGAGTTGGATTTTAAGTTACCATATATAAATTATCTATAAAAAATAACCGTACTCTACCAAGCCACATTGAAAACATGCGAAAATTATCTTTATCAACTTGGGGTTTTGACTGGCATTGCCATTATAAATAATATTTTGTTGATTTTTAAAATTTATTAGCAAATTCAAATATGCAGCAGCAAGGCTTATTACGGGAGTAAAAAACTATTTTCACAATATCTTCGATATTTGCACTGGTTAAATATCCCACAGAGAATAAAATTCAGTCACAGACAGTATTCAAATCCCTTCATGAAATGACTCCAAGATACCTATCGGACCTTTGTTTTAGGGAAAATACATGTCAAAAAAAATCTACTCTTATGTCAGCATTTGATTCAGGCAGAGGAAGACTTGTCGAAATCCGGCGCTCCCCAAACACTAGATTCGGAGATCGTGCCTTTGCCGTTGCCTGGAACCAATTGCCTCCAAACTTACGAATCATCGACAGACCCAGTCAGTTCAGATCCCAACTAAAATCTCATTTCTTTAGTTTATCATACCCTTAATTTTAAATCAGAAAATACAATACGTCACTTCAGCTTAGTTTAGAATGTAAGTTATAAAATACAAATGTAAAGCGCCCTTCAGGTGATTTTTCACAAAAATGGCGCTATATAAATTAGCCAAATATTATTCAATATTATAAGTCACGCTTATTATTATTTACATAATTAATAATTTAGTACTGACGTCTTTGAAAGCAGGGTTTTATTATATTCTGTTCGATGTTGTTTGCTAAATCTTTTCCAGGCAGTTGTTCTTTAAATTAAATCATAATTCGTGTTTCACGTTCAATAAATGATTCACCGAACTGTCTCCATTTGTTTGTTCTGTTTATTACAATGTTTTGATGCCAGATTCTTGCGAATGATGACACATGGTGTTTGAGTAATATAAACATAATAAAAAACAGTCGGCTGTGAGCTATTGCCACCTCGTCTCGAGTCTAAACATGGCAATCTATATTCTTATCAACTGAGGCAGAAAACACGGTCCAGTCAATTGACAACGTTTCTGCGAATTTGATCAGGTGTGCGAGGAGTTCTGGGTACGAATAATTGGTGTAATATGTTTTTTGTACGGTGACCGACTCATTAACCTAAGTAGAATCCTGCGTATATTTGACTTCTAAAAAAATATAACAACTGAAACAACACATACCAGTTTTAACCATTCGTGACTCAGAGTAAATAATGTGATATGTATCTAACACTTACTTCTGTATTGAATTTCTTTCTTCCAACCCCTTTCTTAAGGGGAGTCCCCCTGTTTTGAAAAGACTATTGTTTATTCACGCTTATTTAACTGGTTTCCCCGGTCAGTAACATGCTATTGATTTGAGTAGAAGTAAATATTAATGAGTGCGGCATTTTCAAATGGAACTAGGGTCTTGTACTCTAAATAATCATTAAATTGTAGTTAGTATTTCAAAAATGTAGGTGTATTTTTTATATTATAACAAATTATGAAACATAAATAATGACATGCTTGCATTTTACCTGGAACATTGTATTAAGAAATAAATACTAATATAATCACAAACAAGCATTATTTATATTTTTATCATTGGAAACAAACTCACATAGAAGAAAATCTACTCTTAGGTCAGCATTTGATTCAGGCAGAGGAAAACTTGTCGAAATTCGGCCAGTGGCGTCTTTGATACCAAATTTCTAGTGAAGCTCAGATTTTAAGGATAAGTGTAATATTCGTAAATGTTAAGTAGGTACCTACAGTAAATAACACAGTACTGGCCATGTTTGTAGGCATCTTGGAGCATTTGTCTATTGGTGGGTAGTTTTTTATCTTCATAATGTATTGATTTAATGTGAATTAGAATACATATTAGGTACTGGTGAATAGCAATGATTTCTTAGTGAGGCTCAGCCTCACTTGCTTCCTATGCTCCTTCGTCCCTGAATCCGGCGCCGCCCAAACACGTTCGGAGATCGGCCCCTCTGCCTGAAACCAATTGCCTTCACACTTGCGAACCATCGACAGTCCCAGTCAGTTCAGATCTGAAACTGAATTTTAAAATCAGATAATATAATATGTAATATTAGCTCAGTTAGAATGCAAGTAAACGTATAAAATTGTAAAGCGTGTGATGGAAATGATGAGAAAACGAGGTGATTTTTCACAAAAATGGCGCAATATAAATCAGGCAAATATTATTTAAAGATGTTCAATATATACAAGTATTTTAGTGGTGTGGTACGTTCTATTATTGAGACAGTTTGTATGTGGAAGTTCTGTCTGTCAACTAAAATACAGCTGTATTTAAAAAAAATACAGTAGACGCTCTCTTAACCGGCCTTGACGGGACCGACCCAGGGCCGGATAACGAAAAAGCCGGTTAAAGAGAAGGTAGTGAAAAACACATTCAAAAAACACTTTTGAATGGAAAAAAAAACTCATTTTTTTCAAAACACTAAGAAAACAGAACTTTTATTCTGTATTAGACTCACATTAAAAATTTACATTTCGCAAACTGTAAAAAATATGTACAGGAAAAAGCCACACGTCACTCCAAAATAGGCATTCCTAAAAGAGGCCGGTTAAAACGGCGCCAGTTAAAAGAGCGTCTACTGTATGTATTTTTTTTTAAAATACAAATTTTGACCAATTTTTCTTTTGACCTTAAAGGTCTGTTCTTAAAGTTTTAAATAAAAAAAATATTTTTATATTTTCATATCTGAAATTTATACAACAGAAGTGGGAAACATTTTATAGCAGAGAATATGGAAGTCTAAGCATTTACAGGGCTTATGACTTGCCATTACCTGATTAAAGGGGGCACTGTCACCTTTGATTGTAACCTTGTATCTTGATGTTAATTAAAAATGATATTTAAAAAAAATCTCTACGATTAAATAGTGAAGTATTGGCCAAAAAATATGCGGATAAATAAAGCTTATTGTATGTTTTGTTATGTTTTGATCCGGAAAATTTCACAATGCTAAACTTCATGTAGTCCCGTCACAATAAATACATTGCATAACTCGAGTGTCTCTTAGCTATTCAAGTCGTAACGATCTGCAGTCGTTTAAACAGATACGACGGTACATTGGAATCTATCGACCTTAAAAATTCATAGATATGTTTTTTTATTTTTTATTATTTTCTTTTATTCAGGAAACATACAGTACGGTTACATAATTTTATATTTTACACAGTTAGACTTAACTCTAATGGACCAGTGATGTTTCCATATTATAGAATAATTCGGTAGTCAGATGGCAGAAGGGACCATCTGTAATTTTCAAAAATGTTCAGAAGCGCTGAAATACGACTCAATTTTAAGACTTCAATCCCCAAACTAAAATATCTTAGTGTTGTTTTTCAGTAATGAATTATCATTCTAAATTATGATGTTTTTTTTCTATGTGTATTTACTGAAATATTGACTAAAACGTTTGAAAATTAAAAAATACAGATGGTCCCTTCTGCCATCTGACTACCGAATTATATGTAAGGTTATCAATAAAAGTAAAAAAAGAGAAGGAAAAAAAAACATAAATGGAAGTTGTTTAGAAATTAAAATTAAAGTAAAAAAAGTTATTTAAAAGTTTGTAGTTAGTATTTGCAAATGGAAATAATATTGAAAATGAAGTTAATTTTTTTGTAAAAGTAATTAAAATAAAGAACGAAAAACATGCTCAGATGTAAAAAAAAAAAAAACATTTTCAAAAAGGAAAAACATAAATATACACATACATATTTTATGGGATTCAAAGAAACTATGAGAAGAATCTTTAAATGAAATATAAGACAATAAATTTAAGTCAATTTTAAAAACATCTT
The DNA here is from genome assembly GCF_059751315.1 of Micrasema longulum. NCBI lineage: Eukaryota > Metazoa > Arthropoda > Insecta > Trichoptera > Brachycentridae > Micrasema > Micrasema longulum. The sequence goes on along the minus strand of NW_028279472.1, from coordinate 80,850 downwards.
CAAAATTAATGACACATTATAGTAAGAGCAGCAATATATTGATTTTATATGCACGTACAATATGTTAAAATAGATAGAGATTTTTTTTATAAGTCTATGCATTAACAATGCTTATGGCTTGTCATTGGCTGAGGAAAACTATTGCCGTTACTTCAAATTAAAATAAATATGTAACAGAATTGTAGAATCTATCAAAAACACGTTTTTTTTAATATTTTAACTGGTAAACGACAGTATAATACAGACTTGTTATTTCTTTTTAGATATTTTCATTATTCTTTTATCATTATTATTCTCTGTCCGCATACTAACCGGAGCGTATCTTGATAATTTTTGACACACGAAGGAACGATATCAGTCTTACGCTTCAGGTATCAGTCAAGGCACTATGAAATGTTCAAATTTAAAAACACCGTTTTTTTAAATAATAAATATTTCATGTCACCATGTCGGGAATCGAAGCCTTGACATCTTGCATGGTAGGCAAACGCGCCGACCATTTGATCACGAGGCAGACAAATAGTCGAATAGTCATTAGCTGTTAATAAAATGTTTTAAGTTAATGATAAAAGGTTCCCAAATAACTACCCCAACTAAAAATTCCAAAACGAAATAATACTAGAATTACTTTTGGGACACGCTTGGGATTACTGCAAAAGAATATATATTATGTCAACCATGTCGGGAATTGAACTCTTGACATCTTGCATGGTAGGCAAACGCGTTAACCATTACACCACGAGACGTATATTTTAGATAAAAATTATTAAACATAATGTATTGTCAATAAGCTACCAAAATTCCAACTGTCGAGAAGTATAGCGCCCGTAAGATGATTTTTGTGAAAATTCTTTAAGCCGAACAGGCTCTGTTTTTAATTGTTCGGATAAGAGAGACTTTACTGTATGTTTCAAATTCCGTAATCTGCATATCGTGGTGTATAGAGTTCTGTACTGGGAACTGATGCACCAATTCACCATCTTATATCGATCCTGAATGGCGCTATATAAATAATCCGTTATGTCGTAACACAGACTTGTTGTAATCTAAGTTAGCAGCTCGATTTGCGAGGGTCGGACCATGACATAGAATCTCACAGGTGATGGAATAATTAACATTAGAAATATTCGTAATGAAATATGAAATATAGCATTGACAAATGATGATAATTATTAAAGTTGCTAAGTTTCATTTTATATTTACGTTTATACATAACCATTCATATAATAATTTATTTGAGTGCTTTCACACTTATTATTTCACGAAGATAGAGTATCATCATTAAACCCTTATCAGCACATGATGGTGCTTAGGACACTGCATTGTTTTAAAAAATCAGTGTGTGTCGATCATCTGTTACAGAAAGGTAAGGCGATCAGTCTTACGCTTCAGGTGCCAATCTAAAGACAATGAAATACTTTTAGTAAAACCACCTTTAAAAACAACGACCTTCCCAGGAATCCAACCCGGGACCTTAAGAATGGTAGTTGAATGTGTACATAGTTTAATATGTTATGTACATAGTTTTACATGCATAATAACAGTGACTACTTAGTTTAATTTAGCGTAAATAGTGTTATGGTATATTATTACGTAACATGTTACCATTATTATTTGTCTTTTTATTTATTTATTAAGTTTTTCTATTTTTCTGTTGGTATTTTGTTTTATCATGTAAGAACTGTTAGATTTGTTAGGTTAGACCTTTGATAAATACATCAAATTATATAACTATAAAAATTAGCGGATTTCGCAAATGGCATCTAGCAGTTAGAACATAGCATTTAGCAGTATGAAAACTAAAAAAAGGTCAACAACTTTGCTAACGGGGATAACTTAAGAGTAAATAAAAATCATCATCATTACCTTTCTGCACCTAATGATGCATAGGGCACCGTATTGGTACACCAATCGCAGTGTATCTTGATCATTATTTTTTTTACATGAAGATAAGATGATCAGTCTTACGATTCAGTCCAGGAACTATGAAATATTCTAGTGTAAAAACATATTTTAAAATAAATATTTAATGTCAATCATGTCGGGAATCGAACCCGAGCATGCATGGTATTCAAACGCGCTGACCACTACACCATAAAGCCGACATGAAAATAAACTGCCCGAAAAAATCAGAATACCAAAAAGGGCATCGACTTTTATTAAAGGACCGAAAATGATAGGAATGAGAAAAAAATCTGAAAACCAGAAAAGACCATAACCTTTTTTTAAAAGGGGGAAAATGAGAAGAATAAGAAAAAATCTGTGTGCAAAAAATGGGCATACATTTTTTCAGGATTTTTTTTCAAAAGATTATCAGTATTAGCAATAGCTTTTACAATGGTACGCTATTTTTTCATTTCATTAGCTCGCTAGCGAAATAAAATATAAAGCATTAATTTCCATCACTAGTCACAACCGTGTGTTAATCAAACCCAAGGTTTCTTTATACAAGATGGCACCGCATTATTTATCCACTCAATATAATAATGTTGTTCCGTTTCTAGCATAATAATAATATATTAAACAAGCAGTATTACCTTCGTATAAGTAAATACATACGTTATATCGCTTTTAAAAGTTACATCTCTTCAATACTCGATTATTACATTTGAATAAACTTGTCTTAGTACTAATTGCCAAGTACTTCATTATAATTTTTCGAATCGCGGTCTTTAAGCAAAACATTGCGATGGAAACGGTATTAATATTTTTTTCGTGCGATGTCGGATAAATTTTCTACAAAGGTTTAAAATATGATGTTACGCGCCCTGTGGTACAAACGGCACCTATGACGTTTTGGCGTCGAACTTATACGCAATGTTTATTAGAAGCGCAGACGACGGTCATAACGCGTGACGTCAAAATGACGTGATGCCTACTGCAAGCCGTTTTGAATGTGCTCATTTTATAACCCGAAAACGTTAGAATCGTAAAAATTCACTCTAAGTATATATATTTTTAAAGTTATTCCCTGCTTGTTGAAATACCCCTTTTTCAGAAAAAAAGGCTTAAGGAGAGGCAGTAGACTAGCGAACACGCGTGAGTTAGGTATTTTATACAGTGTACAAAAAACGTTTTTCGTAGGTAGATGTAGGCTCCAATGTTTATCTTCAAATAAATTTACAAATACTAAGTTTACATCTGATAGTAGGTAATTATTCACCCTGTTCACTCCATACAAATGTATATGGAAATTATTAATGTTTAAGTAAATGATAGAACAAATACTTATATTTGTTTTTATTCGCCTAATTTTTTTTTTATTTGACAATTTGTAGTCCGAATTACTTTACGGACTGTTACGTAACGCTAACTGTAAATATAAGTTAGAAGTTAATGGATAGAAAGCATATGGCTGCTATACTGCCGATATGTACAGAAAAATAGATCCATATTATCCGCACACGCCGTATTCAGCAAGCGAATTGCCCTATTAATGGGTGAATTCTGAATTTGTACGGCTTCTGGGTGTGTAAAACAATGCATGAGATCTCGCTCTAGTATAATTATTGTATTGTATAATTATATATATAATCCTGCTGCGCAATCGCATATTTGAATTTCGCCGGTGTAAATATGGAAAATATTCCAAAACTGCTATTTTTATTTATTTTATTATTTTTTATCATGCTATTTTATGCATTAAGCCGGCGGTTGGCAAGCCAAATGTCAAGAAAAGCAGTCGCCATAGTAATTGTAATTTAATTTTCAATTTTTTTTTGTATTTGATACGCCTTTTACTATTTCAAATGCAATATATTGTATTATTTTTTATTGTAATCGCCGATTTTTCGCCAGTGTGCTGTATTTATTGACAAGGAAAACAAACCGACACGAGCGTTGACTTAGAGATTACACACGCGTTGACTTATGACTGCGATACCTTAAGCATGTTCATTATTGTTCACTGTGATCGCTCAAATGCTTAGCATGTTTTAAAGCACGTCAATAGTTAACAATATTATGTATCTTTTTTGGGTGATACCGTGTATATTGGATTTGATCCGACGTTTCGGCTACCATTGCAGGAGCCATCTTCAGGGAAAACTGTGTGTTTTATAGAGAAATGTATGTGTTTATGTACTAGTAATTTGTACCGTGTATTTGTACTCGGGCATCCAGACAAATCCGCAATAGCGGAACACTTTATAGACACAGGACATTTTTTCGCCATTGAACCAAAAATTCTACATAAACCTAGTAATTATAGTGCACAAATAATAAAAGAGGCAATTGAAATACACAGACATCCAAATATTATAAACAAAGACGACGGGCTTAAATTAAATTCAACATGGTTCCCAGCACTACATATGACAAAAACGAATAGAAATGTGCCTACTGCCGGCTGCGACACAGTACAAATTACTAGTACATAAACATAATTATTCTTTCCTACAAAACTAGAAATGTGCCTACCGCTGACTGTGACACGGTACAAATTACTAGTACTTAAACACATACATTTCTCTATAAAACACACAGTTTTCCCTGAAGATGGCTCCTGCAATGGTAGCCGAAACGTCGGATCAAATCCAATATACACGGTATCACCCAAAAAAGATACATAATATTGATAACAGTGACCGTGAAAACCCTCGCACCTATTTCACGTCAATAGTTATTTGTGATTGAGCTACTGGAATATTCATTCAATAACAATCATTAAATTGGTGTTATTGTTTATTTATCAATCGTTTGTTAAGTTTACATTAATTTTTTTATTATGATGTATGTCTGCCATAATACGACGCCCCGTACGTTTCGTCTACATAGCCAATTCTTCAGCCTTGTAATCTTAGATAATATTAATATGTAATCTGTTACTGTGATACACATTTATCATATATTATACTTCTTGCAAGTTGACGTTCGTCTAGTCTAGCTTACTAACGAATTCTTTATTTTCCATAGTGGTGTTTAAACATCATCAACTCTTCGCTATGCTAATAAAATTTTGAATGTCACATATTTTGTATGAATAGGACCTCAGATATTTTATTTTATAATATTAGAGAAGAAATCAATTGTCGGAGATTCCATTTTGTAAATCAATACTAGGACAGAGGCATGTCAACTGTAGACCTATCTCCCACTTTGAACACACAACAGAAAATGACAATTTAAGCCTCTCGATGTTTTCACTTCCAGATAAACTTTTTATTTGCTTTCGTAATTTTTCTTAATATAATTATCTACTTTTATTTTATTATTTTTTGCTCTACATCTATTTTTTATTTTTTCTATTTCTTTTTATCCACTTATAAAAAAAGAACTGAATGAATTTTCCACTTAATGTCTCTCTATTTTTTATATTTATACATTTACACCATAGATTTAATAATGTATTCTATATTAAGTATACCCACGCACAGGCCATGCCTATGTGGAATTTTTTGTTTGAATAAATAAAGTGATATATTTTTAAAATCTACCAAATCTAAACAAAAAAATTGTAAATTAAATAAATTGAAAAAAAATAGTACTAATCATTATATTAGCTCGCCTATTCAGATACTCTCTGTGCCCAGGCGGATTAAAAATACATTTTTTGTGATTTAGGACCAGAACCCTGTAAAAGTGTTTTGTAATCATTGGGTGGATGTGAAATATTGATTTGTAAAGGTTTTTTGAACTGCGATATTTCATTGTTCCGGGACTGGCGCCTGGAGCGTAAGATTAATCACCTTACCTTCATGTAACAGATGATCAAACTGCGCTGAATTTAATTTAACAATGCAGTGCCCTATGCACCGCTGTGTGCGGAAAGGGGGATGGTAGTGATTCAGAGACAAATTATTTATCTATGTTGTATCTTGCTGCGCAATATCAAAATTGAAATAAAGGCTTTTTTGAGGGTAGAATAATTTATTGGGTCAGCCTTTTAGTGTCGAGTCCCATTATTGTTTTTGTGGTTTTATGTGTAAGTATTATTTTCCATTTGTACTTTTTTATAGTTTATTTCATCGCAATTCACAAATAGAAACCGACTTATATTTTTTTTTTCAAAAATGTAAAAAAGGTCGCCGAGGGCGTTTAAAATATAGAGTAAAAATAAAGTAAATTAGTATCGTTCTTAGTTAAATGCACTAACCACTAATTCACAAGGCGGTTCACAAAGATACTCCATTTTCGTGTATCGTATCTATATATATATAGATATATATTTTTTTTAATAAACAGCATCGCGGTGTATAAATGTTTGAACGAGAGGTCCCCAACTAAAAATTCTAAAATAATGTCAGGGTAAATAGCAGAAGTAATTTATTATGTAATTTGAATAATAACAATGTTATCCGACTGCACCCGCCTGTCACACAATAATTTGTAACATTTGTTCATAAATTATCCGTAATTACTCGTCAAGTCGTGTCACAATCTGTTAGCCTCTCAATTATGTTATTATCGAGTGTAGATATACATGTCAATCGATATAATTATTATTTTGTTAAATGGCATTAACGATTTCCCGCGCTTTGCGCATACAAGGAAAACGGTCGATTATACATTTTTTGTTTCAAACCTATTTATTCGTAGCGGGACAGTTTTTTACATTCATTGATAAATGGTTATCACACTTGTGACACATTTATTTCCTTTACTTTCATTTCTTGATACATCTTCCGTAGTATTTCACCGAATCAATAAATTAGTTTTTTAATTAGAAATTTAGCTCCGAACGTGGCGGAAGATTACAAATTATTTCTTACACGTTTAATATTTTCTTTGCCCTTTTCTTATGTTTCCTACACCATACATAAGTAATAATCAATATTGTAAATTTAATATTGGATTGCCCAGAACTGTTATCTTTCATCAACTTCAGGGTGCCTGGAATAATTACTAGACAGGTACCACCGTTTTGTAGCAACAATTAACGGACAGTGTATACTTGTAATGCCGTTTTAAATAGACTCCAGGAACTCGGCAATAGTTATTCCCACGTATCGGATATATTTTGTGTAGGATTTTGTTCTTATAGATCAAACCTATTGAACCTTTCAAATATGGTGAATGGTAATTAAGCCTTTAGTATAACTGTTATATGAAACAGTGCTTTATTATTTTCCTGTTATATTTACCTTTTAATTAATTTATTATATAAATAAAACACGAGTGATACTTTAATCCACAAATTTGGAATATCCAGTGACCGGTTTCATCGCTTTCGCGACATCTTCGAGACTGGTCAGTCAGACTGGACCAGTCTCGAAGATGTCGCGAAAGCGATGAAACCGGTCACTGGATATTCCAAATTTGTGGATTAAAGTATCACTCGTGTTTTATTTATATAATAAATTACAATGAACTTCCATCAAGAATTTTCACTTACAAACTTAAATGTTTTTTTTAATTAATTTATTTATTTAGTCTTTAATATTAACTTTTATCTAATCATTATTAAAATATATACTTATTATTAACATTTCCAAACATTTAAAGCCAAATCGAATACGATGACTTTTTAATAGCTAATTTATCTTTCACACACATGTTTTTTTAACTTACATTATTTCCTTATAATATAACTGTACAGCTCGGTGCATCAACGAGTTCTGCGTCTTTGTCTTCTTACGAAATGGCAGCCTTTAGTTATTTAATTAAATTTTTACATTTATTTTTTATTGTTTTAAATTTCTACTGAATGTGTTATATAATTTTTATCTTTAATTTTTGTTTCTAAATCTTAGCAATGTATGTTTTTAAAAAAAAATAATTAAACCAAATATTTTATATTGTAAGTTTTGTAAAAGGAAATTTCGCCGTATATCTTAGTAAAATAAAATAAGTAAAAAAATTGCTACGAACTTTTGTGTTCATAATTAAATGTAGATATCTTTATTTGCCATTATTATTTTTTTCGCTTAAAATAAATTCGTGCTAAAAATCATGCTATCAAAATTTTCACGATAAAATATAAATGTTGTCCATTTGTTTGAAGGCATTAGTATGCAGACGTTGAATTGTTGATCCATTAAAAAAACTGTCTATTAATAATCATACATATAGCCGAGGAGGTGTTTCGTTCTTGACGGTCCTCGTGACATAACAATACAGAATACAGCCGATGTGCATAATGTGCGGTGTGCTGTATTGTGTAGTGGGCGTATGTCTCGCACCGCGTTATATAACGTTCGCGCTCCGAGCGAAAGAACCCTGAATTACAAGTGCCACTCGATTGATCGCTTGCCCGCTTGAATACAACTGCCGACTGCGAACGGACTGGTGACGCGCGATGCAATTATTGTACCGAGTTTTCTTTCATCAGCAGACGAGGCTAACTATTCCACAGTGAATGGTGACCGACATAATATTTTACACCGCCTTCGGTCCGTTCAAGTTTGCTCGAGGAATCTTCTTTACTTTTATGTCATCAGACCCCCGATTACAATGGGAAGGTGAGAGACTTATCGATTGGTTCGTCAATTGCAGCATATTTCGTTATTATTTGTTACGTGAAGGCAAGATCTTTTTTTTATTATTATTTTTTTTTAAATTTCATTTGAATTTCATTGATAAACCCTTACGGGTTACATTCATTTAACAAAATATTTTCACTTTTAAAATTCACATTCTACTGTTAATAATAATATTTTTAACATCTTTTGTAAAGGTTGTCTGAGTCTTTTGTTTAGTTTTGTCTGGTAGTTTATTGTATAATTTCAGTCTTTCTTCTTACGCTTCAGTTGCTAGTTCAGGGATTGTAAAATATTTCGGTGTAAAACATTGAGATATAATTTATAGAGATAACACTCCATACAAATCCGAGCTAAAGAGTCGTCCCCAAAGGACGGAGATTGACCAGCGGAGATAGCAAGTATCATCACGTCGACTTTGACAAGCAAAACAAGCAGTACAGTAAAAAGCACGGACTGTTTACAAGGGTCTACTGTAAGTTCTATTTAGGATGTCGTTCCCTTCCGCATACGCGTCACCTTTGTTTGTCGTTTCGCTTTACGCCCGAATAACTGAGCAGGACGGAGACAGGAGATAACTGTGTACAACACACTGTGTTACGTGGCCACTTAAACCAGCCATTGACAGGTCATAAGCCCTGTAGATGCCTAGACTTCTATATTACCTTCTCTTAAATGTTCTTCATCTCTGTTGTAATATGTTGATATAAACAGCTCCCCAGGGAGTTGAATCCAGTCCTTGTCTACAAAAATTTTGACACACTCAAAATATTGTTGAACACATTGTATTATTTACTCAAATAAACGCTAATTTATTTATTTATTTATTTTCTCTAGTATTGTGATCGTGTTCATGCTGGTTCCGATCAATTTTTTTCCAAAATTCTGTTTTTTTATTAGAGTTTATAATTTTATGAACAAATATCATTGTATTGTAAAATATTCTTTGTTTATATGTTAATAATTTCATTTCATTTACCATCGACTTTACCCTCGTGTATCTGTTTTTTTTCAAAATGATTCCAAAGGCTTTATTTTGTAATACAGTTAGTTTATCTATGTTTTCTTTGTTTGATAAAAATAAAATGCTTGTACAGTAGTTAACGTGTGGTTCAATAATTGCTTTTTAAATAGTTTTGCAAGAGTCCTTATCAATAAATCTTCTGATCCTTCCCAAAATAGATATTTTTTTGCAATCTTTTTTATTACCATCTTAGCGTTTTGGTAAAATGTAAGTTTTGAATCCAACATTACACCTAAATATTTAATTTCAGTGACTTCATTAAGTTTTTCATTTTCTATTACAATTGATGGTGTAATTTCTATTCTTTTCTATTTTCGTTACCGAAGTGAACTGATACGTCATATTATTCGCTCAGTGGGGTCGTCTTTTCCCCCCCATTTCGTTGATTAAATTTCCATATTACTCTGCAAACATGCACGAGTGGTCTGCTAACGAATCCACCTTGCCGGCGGGCAAAGAGTTTTAATATTATTTTTATCTCGCTGTCAACATCTTATGCCCATAGCTGTCATCGTTAATTATAATAACCACTTTTAATAATGACTTAAAACTTCTATCACATCTATATTGTACTGGTGAAGTAATATTTACAGTACGTAATGATGTTCATATTATCAAGATGTCATTATTTCATTTATTAATCCATCACAAAGGAAACAGTTTCTTCAGGGGACCACTAGTTAAATTCGAGGATGTAAGGGCGATCACACGCTACCAAATATCGAGGCTTTACTCACATAATGCATTATGCATGACGAGCTCGTACTAATGAATTAAGCAGGAAAATATTTTTCACTTTTCACTCACTTAGAAGGTTGCAAAAATTCTTACCCATTAATACTAAATGCACTCTGGTACAAGCATAACTACTACCCATTCTTGATTACGCTGATGTTTCCATGACTGATTTAAGCTGTGAGCAACTCGATAAACTTGAACGACTTCAGAATACATGCATAAGATACATTTTGGGTCTTAAAAAATATGACCACATTTCTGATTATCGTAGACAACTGAAATGACTCAAAATTAGACAGCGGAGAGACCTGACCCTCTCACTTCTGTTCAATGTACTTCATAGTCATAACGCTCCTATATACCTGCGTGAAAAATTTCAACGCTTATCAGTTCATGGTTTACCTCTTCGTTCTAATTCTCAAGGCACTCTTAATACCCATCCGGAATTCCTCCTTCTCTAACTCATATAGTGTCCATGCGACTGTGGAATCATCTCTCATCCACTATCAAATATGTTACTACAGTATCTCTGTTTAAGTCACGTCTGAAGAAACATCTCTCTTCTCTTCCTTAATCTCTCCTCCTTAACTCTTTCCTTTTTTTCCGTTGAGTAATAATTTTGATTTTAGGTAATTTATAAACAAATACGTTTATTTCTATTTTGATATATCTTGAGCTTTTTAATCTTTATTTTCTATTGAATATGTTTTGTAACTTAAATTTTAAAAATTCAACTATTATTTTATTGGTTGGTTGGAATAAATTGCCATTCGGCAATAAGCCCCCCAATGTACAAATAACGTTATTTACAAAAAGTTCAATAATTAATTTTAAAAATAAATCATTAAAACATGTTCCAGGGACTCAATTATGATGGTAAGATAAAGACGTCATACCTTTCATCATCATCATCATTCCCTATCCGCACCTAATGGTGCATAGGGCACTGCATTGGTACACTAATCGCAGCATATCTTGATCATATTTTGTAACTGTGTATTAAACATTAACCATTCTACAACAGAGCTTAAGAACATTTAAGAGAAGGTAATATAGAAGTCTAGGCATCTACAGGGCTTATGACCTGTCAATGGTTGGTTTAAGTGGCCACTTTACACACTGTGTAACATTCACCATTCTGCCCGTATTTGAACCTCTAAATTCCTTCAATTCTTTCATCTGTTGATGTTCTGTATCTGTAGATGCCTAGATTTCTATTTTACCTTCTCTTAAATGTTCTTCATCTTTGTTGTAATATGTTAATATAAACAGCTCGCAAGGGGTTTGATTTCAGTTCTTGTCTACAAAAATTTGGACAAACTCAAAATATTTTTGATTTACCACTCTGTCTAAGTGCAAGAGCCCTGAAAAGTATCTAGACTTCTAAGTCTCATCGAGGTTTGTTCTTTCAATCTGTTCAGATGTCGCTATGTATCTTTCAATTTAAAATCGGTTCAAGTTAACACGAGTAAAAATCAAACCTAATGAGCCAAAAAATCTGCTTTATATAATTTACGTAGAACAACATTGAAATATATACTTACTGAAGCGTATACACTTCCAAGGGTATGTTCGTGCAACAAATAAACTTGGTGTGATGTAATTTAGTAATATTTGCTACTGCAAACATAACTTCGTCAGTAAAACTATGATTCTTACAGAATTCCTAAATACATTTCCAATTTATGTTTTAAAGTTTCCTTACATTAAATGACTATTTATGCTACTCTTGTATTCGTAATATTTTACTAAATCTATATGCGAGGGGTAAATTACAGTAACTCCAAGTATGATGAAGTTGAAATATTACTATGTCGAAACCAAATTTTTCGTCCTCCATTATGAGGTAAATAGCATTATGAGTACCTCCCAATTTCTTTAATAAAAACTTTATATATTATTAATTATTTATATATTGTTTACTGTAACTTCACATCACTTTAAAGAATGAGAGTAAGAAAGCATACAGTACCAAGGAAAGTAAGAAAAGAACTCTAAATACTATTGTTTTACAGAAAAAAGTTTTTTCCTTCCTTTTATTCCCTGAAAAAAAAACTTTGCTGTTGGTTTATCAAAAATCTTAACTTATTTTGAATGCCAATGAATTCATGATAATTAAAACTTATTGTTGATGTATAGGGACCTTTTTAGCATTCTATTATTTATGAAATATTAAACTACAAAAAACATTTTTATGATTAATAAATACTTAGTGCTTTTTTCTATTACGGACAAAAAATTCTATAAATTTAAAGATAGATAAAGATATTTTGGGGTAAACTAATTTTATCATTTAAAAAATCTAAAAATTTAGTAAAAAACATTATAGATCACGTAAAAAGTATATATTTTAGAAAAAAAACTTTACAGTCTCTTATTAAAAAATACCAAATGTTACAAGTATAAAATATAACTAATTTGTCCCTCCTTAAAAGTTGGGTTTTTGGAGATACAGTACGTTTACCTCTTGCATACAGAAATGTAAAGCCTTAAGAACATTTTTTAATATATTTTTAAAAATATATTTAGATAAAAAATATAAGTATAAATTATTACTAGTAAATACAATTTTTATATTAATTTAATACATAGATACATTTAAATTTACAAACGTTATTATTGTCGAATAGAATAGGGTATAGTACTTTTATGGTATCCAAATAACACACTGTTCTGTATTCTGAAAGTGTATATATTTTATATTGTTTGAATATACTTACAAATAGACAATACCAACGCCTCCGTCATACATATTCTAGCCGCCCATTATATTTTATGTGCTAACTATGAATCTTTATGCTAGCAATTGTGTATGCTTTAGTATCTTTCTGTAGAGGATCTTTACTACAGAATGGCTTTATATCTAAAGTCATATATTTCTGTATGTAAGATTTGCTCCGCATAGCATCCATTTTCAATTTAACACCTGTCTTTCTTTAAATTACAAACTAAAAAAAAACATAGAGTTCTAGTGCCATCCCTTATGTGTGAGTATGGAATTGAAAAAAATACTGTAGAAAGTAGGTTTAATGCTGTTGAAATGCAATTTATCAGGCGAATGTGTGGTAAAACGGTATATGATACGGTATATGAGGTGCACAAATGTCGTGATCCGTGAACTATGTAAGGCTGAGACAAGCATTATCGACAGAATCGAGAAAGGGGTGCTGCGTCGGTTTGGACATGTAGAGTGAATGGACAGCAAAGGAACGGCCAAAAGGATCTACCATGCGAATGTCGATGGATGCAGAACACGAGAATGACCGAGAAAGACATGCCACGATTAAGTCCATCAAATACATAAAGATGGTCATGTCAAGAGTAGGAATAATCGGCGTGCGTGCATGAGAAGATGTATGAATGTAGAGGAAGCGAGGTCTGTATGCAAAGACAGAGTGATATGGCGTTCTTTCCTCTGCCTACCCCTACGGAGAAACGGCGCGATGGTTTGTTTGTTTATTTTTCCGTATTCATTTCTTGCTAATGCAGGAATCATCATTATTATTGTCTTTCCGCATCTAATGGTGCATGAGGCACTGCATTGGTAACCAATCGCATTTTCAACCACTCAGATTTTATTATTGTTAGTGAAAATGTGTCTCTTTGTTGGACTTTGTGAATATTTATTTCCAAACCGATCCTTTTTGAAGCCTCATGTAGTTCCATAATCATTTCGCCTAGTTCATTCATGTCTTTACTTATGACCACTATGTCATCTGCAAATCTGAGGCGACTCAATTACCATTAGAATAAACTCAGATAACTCCAAAAACAAAGTTGTACTTAAAAAAATACATCATTAATATCTATTTTAAAGATTACACATGTGGATAAATAGGTACATATCTATTCATGATATCTTTACGTTTTCGGATCAATATTTCGATAAACGTTTTCTTTTAATCTTATCCTCCAATAAATGACTGATTACAATCAATTATTTTTTTTCGAAATACAAAATTCTGGCTTTTTGCTGATGACAACAAGGTACTTAAACTGATTAAATCTCCCAGTGATTGTCTTCTTTTTTAACATGATATTAATTGTTTTAATGAATGGTGCGACATCAATTGTCTTCAACTTAACATTGACAAATGTAAAATAATATCTTTCTCGCGACGAAAAAAACCTATACAATTCAACTACAAACTAAAAAATACTTCCCTTTCAATGGTTTCGTCCCTTTCAATGGTTCGTAGAAAGTAAACTCTCCTATCGTGAACACATTGATAATATTGTAAACAAATCTCTCAAACTTCTCGGTTTTATCAATAGAGTGACGGCGGACTTCAAAAATATTAATACCATCAAAACTCTTTATTGCTCACTAGTTCGACCCCATCTAGAATACGCTTCTCCTATTTGGTCTCCATTCTACAGGACTCATATTGACCATATCGAGTCTGTCCAACACCGTTTTTTAAGAAAAGTGGCATGGTTGCTCGGATTACAAAGGGGTAATTATGCTTATTTTGAAATAGAGCAATCTCTTAACCTGTCTTCATTGGAGAGACGTAGAACTGAGATGGACCTTATATGCATTTTCAAAATACTTAATGCTTTAAGTGATGTCCCATCTCTGTTGCAATCAATTTCTTTTCATGTTCCCAACCGTATCACCAGAAGTCAAAATCTGCTATTTATAAAATCTTCTAAGAGCAACTTTGGTTTTTATGCCCCTATGTCCAGAATGTGTAGATTAGTCAATTCATCACACGACTTGGAATTTTTTGGGATAGATCTTCCGGCTTTTCGTAGATCTCTTCGCGACTAAACAGTGTGGGATGAAGTTGGATTGGCATGGTTTAGCTCAAAGTTTTTGATCTTTCGTTTTTTTAAATATATTCTATACTATTATATTTTTGCCCTTGTTTGTCTTTGCCAAATAGTTTTATGTTCTTTTTGTTCAGTTTCTTGCATTTATGTTTCTTCATGTAACTGTTGTAAATGGCTTAGGCCGTATATATATAATAAATAAATAAATAAATTTGGATATAAATCATGACCTTCGTTCCACTATATAACTAGAGGACTATAATGCATTTTATTTCAACAATGATTTAAACTATCAATAGTGTTCTACTGTCCTATTACAATAGTCAATGATTACAATAAAATTAGTCAGGTTAGGTTTTTTTTTATATTCAAATACAAAAATTACATTGGGTTGAACATGTTTCGGCCTTTAGGTAAAAACACGTGTTGAGCTAAAATGTATTATATGAAAATTAAATATGGTATAATAGTTAACTTATTATTAGATATTCTAAATAACAATGACAAATAATAATTATAAAAATATGCATGTATCTTAAGTTATAAAAAAAATATTTATACAAAAATAAAAACATTTAAATTATTAACCAATTACAATAGGGATGGAGAACACTCTAGATAAGGGAATATGGAAGTCTAGACATTTACAGGGCTTTTGACCTGTCATTGGCTGGTTAAAGTGGCCACACTCGAAAAACATTTGGACAAATTCAAAATATTGTAATTATTTATATGAAAAATATACAATTTATAGAAGAAAAATACAAACAAATTTTCATATTAAATAAAAACGTATGTTTATATTTATGGATTATAATTTAACCCAAAACTGAGAATCAAAATATAAATATTAAAACAATCTGTGAATACCATAAATATTTGTTTAAACAAACTTTGAATTTTGTTATAATTAATTCAACCGAGTAAATTTACCTAAACATCGTAAATTTTCAATTTTTGCATTGTCGAATTAACGTAGTATTGATTTTCTAAAATTGTTACATTGCAAATCTTGAATTAAACATAAATAATTAGTAATAAAATAAATATAAAACATTATTGTTTTGAACCACTTATTTTTAAATAGAATTTTAATTTAAAAGAACAACGTGGCAAAAAGACTTGACTACATGCATATGTATCGATGTACTATTTAGTAACCACCGTTAAAATAAAATAGGATAGAATTCATTAGTTGAGTATACCTTGATAAAGATGCTTGTGTAGCTTTGAAACCGGTCGGTATAAAAAAATATAAAATAAGTGGTTAAAAACAATCTTATTTTATTATGATGAATAAGCACAAAGTTAGTGCTTCAAATGTAAATTTTATAAATATTTGGATTTACCCAAAAATATCATTTTTCAAGTCATTTTCATGGATTTTTCAGGCGCGCACATATCGGGATGGGTTTAACAGGCCAACACGATAAAAAAAAGTGTATCCGTGTTTACTAAATATTCAAGCGTAGATACGTTTTTTTAAATCTTTTTATTAATTTAACATGTTAGTTCATTTGCGGGTTTATTGTCAAACTGGGAATTTATTCAAACCAACCAATAAAATATTATTATTTATATAATTTGAGAAAATTACAAATGTGTATATAAATCTATAAATATCGATACTAGTCTTCAATGGGAGAAAGGGAATAAGAGAGAGGAAAGAGGAGATATAAAGGAAGAGAATGGAGATGTTTCTTTAGGCGTAATTTAAACAGAGATACTGTAGAAACATCTTTGTTGGATGGGAGGTGATTGCACGGTCGAGCCGCATTGACACTATATGAGTAAAATTGGAGAAGGAGGAATTATGTATGGGAATTAAGATGATGATTTGAGGATAAGAAAGAAATCTATACTGATTGACATAATATAGGCGTCAAAATCATAAAGTTAATTATATTTTTTAATTTAAAATATTTTAGAAGCTATAAATGAACTCGAGTTTGATCTGTAGAAATATCACGTAAAATTATTTTTATCATGCGACTGGCCACCTGTTGCCTACAAAAATACCCTGTATGTTGAATGGTCGTTCTTATGAAATAAATACATATTTACTGCTTTACCCAATTATTTACGCAGTAATTGTTTATAAAGCGTGAGTCAATGTATTCGCGGCATTATTGTTAACATAAATATTATACTTTATTAATATTATTATTTATATGACCTAGTACTTATTGCGGAATAGTATTTACCTCGAGTACGTGTTTATTTACAAATCAATTTACTGTAGCTGATAAATTATATATTTTTAATTAAATTTAAGGAGGCTTGAAGTATGTCAAAAAGGTTGTTATTATCTGCTGTCGTTACGATAAAAGAAAATTAATTTTAAAATTTAGAATGTTATTTGTAAATAATGCAGTAAATTAATCAAAAGTAAAATTGCGTTTTCGGAAATAAATAAAATTATTTCGTTTAATCGTGAATCGTTTTTAATTTTCTTTACAATTAATATAAAAATCATTAAAGTGGCCCTTTTAAAATAACTGGGTAGAATTAAGATTTATAAAATAGAATGGTTAAGATTTTACTAAGTTTAAAAAAAGTTTCAAATACTTTTTTATATGAAGTTTATTTTATTTGATGAATTTTTGTACGTGTTTAAAACATTGTGGTCCACTAAGTGTTGTGTTTTAATTTAGTTATTTAATAGTCATTAGTCGCTACCAATAAAACTGAACCCAGTTTCAAAAATGACTACAGGAATTTTGGAGTATTTTTTGTATTTAAACCCCACAATTAGTGGTCCTGTAATATACCTATTATCAAATATAAAACTACCATTATTGAAACAGGCTAGCGTTTCATCACATTTAAAAATAGAAAAAAGTATATCTATCGATCCTAGAAAGAAAAAAGTTACCAAGCGACATGTAGCAACTTTACAGAAGAGCCAATTTAAGTTCTTTTATTTAATAAAGAATCTCTTTTTTTTATTTTTTTATTTCATTTAACAATTAAATACGTATGTATGTAATTGTTTTATTAATAAAAAAAAATTAATAAACTTTAATTGGCCCTGTACTGTGTATTATATGATTTTACGAAAATTGGTAGGCAACTGGCTGACGTTCAAAACTCACCAAAGCGAAGGTTTGAGAGATAATTAAAATAACAAACTCTTACGAGTTAAAAACTTCAATTATCATTAAATTCAAATATCTCTAAATTCTGTTTGTATTTCGTCTAAGTGTTATTGTGATTGCCCACCTGACCGTTGACTTTCCGCATCTTTCTTAGAAACCTGATTGCAATATGAAATTGTTTTGAAAACATGGCCGACGCATAAATCGCTTTATGCAAACCGTTTGTGACGTGTTTGTTAGTTTGCCAACAGTTCTTCTCGTACATGTAATATGTGTGCAGGCACTTTGGCGAGAATATGCACCAGGAACTTCTTAACTATCGGAGTCTAGCAGTAAGTGGCTGCTCCTGCAGAGTTTGACCCGATCACACCTTTGAGCGTAGTACATCAGCCGGCCGAACGGTTCGCCGGGCAGCTCGCCAAAAAGACTTTTTTGGCATTTTATTTCGCTATTCATTGATGAACAAATCCGCCATTCTTGTCAGTTCTCCCGTGAAGCCGACCCGATATAGTAAACCTAATAATTTGCATTCAGATGGCCGCATACCATTTTTAGCTATTGTAATATCGTTATAGCTCACGGTTCTGTGAAAAAAAAGTAGAATAGAATACAAGGTTAATATTTTATGTATAAAATGTCGTTTTGGAGTTATGGTTTTTATATCAATATTAATTTGATGCTTGTAAACGACTACACAATACATGCGCAATAACCGAGAATGGATACATCACGATTTTGTTAGTGTTAAATTGCTCACTAAATGTAAAAAATTGACTCTAAATGAAGTGCTTTTGTATTAAATCGAGTTTATTAACAGAGGCCATGTTTAAAATGAATCTGTCAATAAACCCAATATAGTTTGGTTCACTGGAAAATATTGCTTTGTACCGATGTACGTTTTTACATCGATTTATATTGTTTTATTGTGGAAAATGTAAGAAGTATGTACATTTTCCCTTTTAAAAAAATTATGTACAATATTTAATCTGGGTTTGACCAGAATGTGGGCGATATCAATAGAGTATGACTTAAGTATTAATTCATTAGAAAAGCTGCCATGGTAGGTTTCAGATTACTTTAATTCAATCATAATTTGTTAAAATAAGATGAAAATCAAACAAATGGAAATACTTTTATATAAAGAATAGATCTTCAGTTTTCGCTCTAACTTATCTCGAAGCTAAATCGGAGTTCGTGGCTAAAGATAGATTTGTAAGGGCTTGAAGTAAATTCCTTTTTGTTCGTAGGGTCTATAATATAGCAGCTTATTCCTGCATGGTCTATGCTGTAGGAAGACGAGAGTGGGGAGAAGAGGGGAACAGGGTCGACCTATATCCGACAAGCTCTTTGCCAAATTCTTACAAGACGCCGCCAAATACCGCTAAGCGTCAAAACACACCGAAATTAGTATCCTTTAGGCCGTGTTAAGCGTGACCATAATCATATATATTATTATCCCGCCTTTAAGTTTCGCCCCATTTAATACAGGAATTGCTGATTACGTAATCGAAAAATGGATTTGAATGTTTAAAGCTTTTCATTACGTAATCATTGAAATTTACTGCCACCTATTTAAATACCCGGTTAACTGTATGGATCCATCATTTGTTCAAAAACTCGTGCAATTGTATTTTTTATCGATTAATTAAAATCATTTAAAACGCATCGTGATTGTGATTTAAAGATATTATGACAATTTCAATAAAGAGAGATAACACACGACATACATTCTGAATTGAACGCATTTGATTTTACGATATTTTACAATAAATCAATTTTTGGCTGCTGCAATGGTATCTTATCTAACACATTGAATTTTATATACTTGCAGTTAAATACGAAGCTTAGTACGACTTTCAAAATATATTTTTTCAACACGTTTTCAATCATTTTACGGCTAGAAGTTGTTATTACTCCCGAGTTGTATTCATACATGCTGACCTATAATTTATTATATATCGTTAGATTGCTTGATAATTGTCCGACAACCGCTTTACTATGTTGGACTCCAGATTGCAACTCATCCACATTATCAATTGACGTACTTTGTCCCGAGTTTTTCTCCATTGTTTGTTTACAACTTGTGAGAGATTTGCTTTCGCGATGACATGTTTACAAACTTGACTTAATGATATCGTATATAAAAAAATAAATAAATAGTAAACATTTCGCGTCTGTATTCAAAACCATGGAGTACATGGCAAATCTCTTAGAAGTTCGTAACTTGTTTGTTTTTTTATAACCATCTCACTGTTTGTTATTAAAATCATTCGTATTGCTGAGACGAGCCGCTAATATGTTTAGCAAAAGTCGTATTTTATGATTCAAATTTGTTAAGCAAATACTACTTTGACGCAGTCAAGGAGTCTCGACTTTCTAAACTCACGAACTATCAGCAAAACGAATGATTGGCTTATTTTTGACCCGATAATTTCTGACAAGCATCTGCTACCCTGTTCGTGCACGTTCATCTCTCTTGCACTCATCCCTTAATGCTTTCCCACCCCAGCCGCCATTGGAAAACACATCTAGCATTAGTAAAACAGAAAAAATACTTTAAATTGAAAAGTATAATAATCAACGTAAATTTAAATAATCGTTTAGACGATTTGACGTTATAGTCAATCAACCTCATTAACCATTTCTATTTTACCGACAATTTCCAATAGATTTTAATAAAATAATAATCAAAAAATTGTAGGCCGACTATTCTTGTTTTTCTTCAATTAGCAATATCGAGTCAAAATGTTTGCAGATAAATATATACCGGTTTAAACCGACAGATTTAAGGCCTGTAACGTCAATATTTTCTTCTCGATAATTCATCTCACTGAGATGTTATTTGTCTATTTTGTGAATTAGCGGTTTTAACATTTGTTGGAAGACACTTGTTAGATATTTAATTCTCTGTCGTAAGACAGAGCCGCATTGCCGCTGTAGGCACACTAGGCCCCGGTCTAGGGGCCCAAACCTCTCGGGGTCCCCGGAGTACCTACGTAAATATGTAAAAGACGAGTTTGTTTCTGACTCAGTCACCGAAAGGGAGCCCCCGACTCCTTGGGGCCCAGGGCCCCGAATCCCTTAATGCGGTAGAACTTTTGCTGTTTTACAATCGTGTTTGTCAACGCCTTCTCCCTTTTCCCGGCCTCTGCCCTCCTCCGACTTCCAGCCACAGCCCCTTTAGTCCCCCGCCCCTAGGGCGCAGGCATGCTTCATGTCGGTAGTTGTGTTGTGTTGCAGCATGGCCGCTCGGATTCCTATCGTGTCGCCACTTTACCAGCGCTGAAAGATGACAACAAAACTGCGGATGGGCTGTACAAGGTTTTTATTACATTCTTTATTATTTTTATTTTACAACTTTCTCCGCCCGACGCGTCCAAGACGCGTGACAACCATTTTGCACGAAAACATTGACGACTGTTGAGTCAAAATAGAAAAATCATCATACTCTTGAATATCAATTTATAACACCCGACAATCAATTTTTCATCTTACGAATGTAATATTCGGACGGTTTAATTTCGCCTCTGATTATCAAACATTGTCAAATGTCAAAATTATTGTATTTACTACCGTAGTATTTTATGTATATTCTTAGCATAAAACCTCAATATTGTACTGCGAAATAACAAAAAACAAACACCTTGGCGATCTCAATTTTCTCTTGTAACAAAATTGCAAGCAGTAACCAGTCTTCAATTTTATCAGACATGTTACCTTGTAGCTCGATTTACTTAACATTTTGTTTATGTTAAACAGTACCTTCGTCATATTACTCGAATATAAACAATAAACATAATACAACTCGATAATATGACTCGTGTGTAAAACACGAATCGCCGATCGCAGGCGCATTGGAATTTGGAATAATTATTATTGTGTTACTTGTCCAATTTATCAGCGAGTCAGTTTGGTTCGTTACACTCGCAGATATGTACTGGTTCGTAACTGGAAGTTTTTCCGTGAATCCGTTTTATAACGCGTGCGTGTTATTACTCAATATTGTAAAGATTTCTCGGCAACCGGCAACCGGCGACCGGCAACCGGCGACCGGCAACCGGCGACCGGCAACCGTCAGCGGATTTTAGTACGAAGGAAATTACCAATCTTGGAGCCGCGCGCGGAAGTGAACAATCTCACACACCGCACGATCCAATTGTAACTACTCTTAATCGCGTCTCAGCGATGGAAAAACTTGAAGGATTCTTTTTAGTCGTTCTAAACTCCGTACAGGTACCAATGACTGGTCCACGAGAGGTTTCGAAGCCCCGAGATCAACACAATAGATAATTAATTGCTTCGTACATTTTTTGCGTCGTTTTCACAATGCACGCGCTAATTCACGGATACTTACCCCGGTACCAATAACTCCAAGGGCAGTTGACCGCGAATCGAATCTGCAGTATTACAATTAAAAGCGGCATGATAGGTTATCTCTGGCCGCGGAGTCGAGAGCAAATAGGGCCGGTTCACTCGAATTAGTGTGACACAGATCGGCCGTTCTAGTTAGCGAATAATCAGCGGAGTGCGGAGATATGACGATCATTGGCTTCAAGGGTACCACTGGCGTGTAGGTGAACCGCACAAAGGAGTGACGTCAGGGATTTTGATGATTTTGTCACCCACGGAGACACCACGCCATTGACTACATCGTAACGAGTCTGAGACTTGACAATTCTAGTGCCGTAATGCCCGAGGGGGGCGAATGAATAGAATACTTAATTCTCTGGAGCCATAAAGCCAGCACTGTGCGAATTATGTACTAGTAACTGAAATCCTGACTGGTCTAAGACGATGATAATGGTGGCATTCAATCTCCTACAGTCTCGAGAATCTCTGGTTTATGAATGCAAATGTATGTTTTACCTCTCGGCTTCCAGAACCAACCTGCCTCTGGTTATGTTCATTGGAAGAGCAGTCATGCAGCTGAACACGATCACTTAGGAGATCGACACCTTTCGCATCAGTGAAATTAAGAGGCAAATACTCTTGCCATTGGAGAGTAATAGAGTATAATATCGAGCCATTTCTCGAGGGTTTCTGACCTGATATGTTGTGCCGATTTAACGCCTTAAATATTTTGTTTTATTTGTAATGTTATTTTGGTCCAATAAAAATAAAGTTCAATTTGAAAATTTGAATTTCATCACATCACTCATTTCTTACTTTCTACCGTTTCAAATAGCAGGGGATAGGTATCGCATATTTTTCGTTAGATAATTTACATTCGATCGCGTTGCCAATTTTTTCTTTACCGTCACTTCTTCCTCATTAAATAAATAGATACGTGTCGCATCGCTGTTACGGCTAGACGCTCGTAATAATATTTTATGTTACGATGTTCGTTTGCAAATTTAATGTTTCCCTCTTTTTCTTTAAAGTTCGAGTAATCTCTTATTTTTTCAATGATTTGATTTGTTATTAAATACCATTACGAATGTCTTACAAACTTAACACTCGTTTTTTGTCAGTCTTAAGAAAGTATTTATGACCTCTCCTTTGACCACGAATCACGTAAATAAACAGTGTTTCAGTATCAACAAACTTTGTCGGGAAAATCAGAATCTCTAACGCGCGAACTTTTCAGTTCCTTGATTTTATTTAGAACGGATTGAGTATGTAATGGGTACCTACTACATACTTAAGAATCTCTTAATGATTTTTAATAAATAAAAAATGATTTACTTAAAAAAAATGGTTATTAAGTCAGACATACCTACCTAGCTATTTTTATCTAATATTTTTGTTGTTAGAGCTTATTTATTTCTCAGGACTAAGGTATATAATATGAGCCCCATTGCAGGTTAATTTAACCAATTAAAATGGTCAAAATTTTCTATTCAATGTTTTACCTCTATGAGTTTTTTGTTTTTTTTTTTATCAAACTGTTTTCATATTTTTAATCAACATGGATGTTGTGTACACAAAAAAAACAGTTTTTTTTTAGATATACTGATTACAGAAATGTAACATAAGCAATGATTTTTTTTTACGTTTTAAAATATCAGTTAGGTCACTTCACCTGCATTGGGCTCATATACATTGAGGAGTGAAGAAATACCTCATCCCGTTGGAGGAAAATTTAGAGTGGACTGTATTGTTGGGAAAGGGAGGTTGCACAACTCCGCTAACCTGCTGATGATGAGGCGCTACGTGTGCTGGAATCTGGTGGAGAAGCTGGCGGTCCCGCGGCGCTGGCACAGTTTGTATGGACCTGGCGGTCTAGATGAACGCTGGCACAGCTTGCCTGTTGAATGTTGTTTGTTGGGAGCACTTGACTAGTCAGATGTTCGGTTGGTACTAAAAAAAATATGTTGTTTCCGGCACTCACACGTAGAATTACTGTTACGTGAAGTGCACTAGGAAAATGGGAAGGACGGGTAGGTATATATAGATTTGGTTGAGAGTCGGTCCGAACATCTTCCTAAAATTGTTAAATAATTTCGTGTTACATAAATGACGACGTCTGATTTAATTGAGCAAAAATCTTCCCGATAAATAATTTCTCTGGCCGCACATAATATGCTAAATATGAAGCTATAAGAAAATTTTGAGGTATCTAGTTTTACTTTAAAAATTATTTTTCGACGAATGCCGTTGTTAGTAAGGTATATTTTTGGAGGGGGAGATTTAGCAAAATGAAAACTCTCGCCTTCCAGACAGTAGCCAGGCTCTTTATAGACCTGGGCTTGGAGGGGGAGATTTGGCAAAATTCAAAAAAAAAAACTCTTGCCTTCCACACTAAGGAGGGCAAAAACTACTCACGGGGCCCCTCACAGTAGATCTTCGGGATCGTCGGGAGCTTGAATAGCACTGACCCCCACCTCTTAGAATAAGAATAAGGTATATTTTAGCCAGACAAGGATTGTCCTCCACACAGCTATTTCGAGGCTTATATTTACTGGCTTTGTTTTGTTCCTTCCAGCTGCTTTAACTATTGTGCGAGGATCCAGCGGGATAATCAGCTGTAGCCTATCTAGGAATTACTCGGCTTTTGCCTTTTGTAGTTTGGCGGTCAATCCTAGAAGAAAACTTTGACAAGAAGAAACCATCGACAACACAGATAGTTTGCTATTCGTCTATTCTTGCCTGTAAGATGGTCCCGATACGGCCTATAATGTGTAATATCACATAATAATATTTATTGGCATCCGTGGTCCTCTCGTCCCAGTTCCCGAAGCTTCTGCAGCCGTGGCCGCCTACACCAACGTCGTTCTAATAATATGAACGTCAGATGGGTAAAAATAACCCAGCCTGTAAAATATATATTATAGTCGAACTTGTCACACGTGGAAAATGGCCGTCGTCGTTGGCTGGAAGTGTTTTTTTACCATTTGGTCAACTCCAAAGCGAGAATGACATTTAAAAACCTAGCGAAAAGTCCGACACATCTCAAGATGTGTGCCGAATCCAGTAAAAAATACAAACGCACGAATGATTAATTTTCCTACATCGGCAACTAACGTCTCGAGACGAGATTTTAAATTCAGATTATTTCTGAAAAATGTTGATTTGATTCTGGTCCATCTAAACATCCCAGTTGCTTCTAGATTGCTCAAAATATTATGAAATATTTGTCCCTCTGTAATTAATAGTTATTGATAATTATTATTCCTGATAATAATTGGGAGTTCGTCAATTGTGTAATTTTATCATTAACACAACAATGAGGGATTATAATAATATAAGTTTTAAGTAATTAAATAAGCTAAATTTGTTGCAACAGAGAGGGAAAATGGAAGTATATGCATTTACAGGGCTTATGACCTGTCATTGGCTGGTTTAAGAGGCCACTTTACACACTGTGTAACATTTACCATTCTGACTACGTTTAAACATCCACATTTCTTCAACTCT
The DNA here is from genome assembly GCF_059751315.1 of Micrasema longulum. Lineage (NCBI taxonomy): Eukaryota > Metazoa > Arthropoda > Insecta > Trichoptera > Brachycentridae > Micrasema > Micrasema longulum. The sequence continues at coordinate 54,940 of NW_028279472.1, read as the reverse complement.
TCCACCTGTTGACTTTTTGTGAATTAAAAGAGCTAAAACCTTTATCACGTGAGTGAGATTCATCCGTCTGAACCATTTCACCTAACTGAATTTCACCAACTTGATAAAGGTTTCGGCTCTTTCACTTCACAAAAAGTCAACAGATGGAAGATTGAGGAAATGTGGATGTTTAAACATAGTCGGCCTCGTGGTGTAATAGTCAGCGCATTTGCTTACCATGCAAGATGTCTCGGGTTCGACTCCCGACATGGTTGATATGAAATATTATTTAAAAGGGTATTTTACACTAGAATATTTCATAGTCTCTAGACTGGTAGCGTATAACTGATCACCTTACCTTTGTGTAACAAAAATGATCAAGATACGCTGCGATTGGTGTACCAATGCAGTGCCCTATGCACCATTAAGTGCGGAAAGGGAATGATGACGATGGTGAAATATGTAAATATTACATTATTGATACATATTACGAAGTCTAGTGTTTTTGTCACGTTGGAAGTGTGAAGTTAGATGGATACGATATTTAATAGTGGTTAAAAACAAAGTTGTTTTAAATTAAATTTATTTTATTGCAATTATCAAATTGAGCCACGGCTTTTCTTGATGAATGAGCCCGGGCGTTATGTTATCGTGATGGAAGAGGATTTTTTTGTGTTGCAAATTTACGAGGACCGACATCGGTGATTTTTGCCATCAATCGATCCATTAATTCCATGATAATTGAGTTCTATTTTAAAGGGTTTTGTCCTATAACTAACCCAAACTATAAACAATAATAATTAAAATGTAAACAATATTTTTTAATGGGAAAATTTATGTAAACATGACAATATTAATATTTTGGATGGAAATTCGTCTGGGATTTTAAAAAATCCATTATCTTCGATCACACAAACAGTCACTGGGATAATTTTGTTTTGATTTATTGTCGTTTTTGTTTATAGTTTACACGTTGCGAACTACATAAACCATCGATATCCCAAGTTTGTAAGACGTTTAAAATAAATATTTACAAAGTTTTAATCAATAAATTGACCTGTAATAATTTCCCTGGGAAAACAGGTTTATAAAGCTCAGACATAAATATATTTATAAGAAAATGATTTCGTTCCTTATTGTTGGGTGCGTAATGGTAATTCGTAGACTGCCTGATATAAGATATTTTCGAAAATGATGTAATATTCATCAAGCTCATTAGGAAACAAGTATTTGATAAATATGCTGAAAAGTTCTGAAACATTGCTATGTGACCTATTTTAAAAAATTAAATTCATGTACAATTTTTTTGTTTACATTTAGTACATTTTTAATTATATAATATGTCACTTTTTTCATGAAAACAAATATATCCCACATAAGCATGGCCTGTGCGTGGGTATACTAAATCTAGAATACATTATGAAAGGTGTAGATGCATATATAATTTTTTTTTTTAAAACATATAAAATATTAATTGAATTCAAGTTTTTTTTTTTAATATGAGTAAGTGGAAAATAAGAAATAGAAAAAAATACATGTATAGCAAAAAAAAATAAAAATTAAGTTGATAGTTAAATTTGAAAAAAATACGAGAGCAAATTAAAAGTTTATCTGGAGAATAAAACATTTATTTATTTATTTATTTTACATAAACGGCATAAATTGCCTTTAACATATATTGAACATAAATATGAAAAAAAAAATACATATTTAAAAACATAACAAAAAATTATAAAATTGCATAACTATAACAATAGTAACAAGTAGGTAATTACACATAAGCAACCAAAAATATTAACGAAATAAATACATAAATATGAAAAAACAAAAAAAGGAAAAACATTTTTAAAAATAAAGAAAAGTTTAAGAATAATATTGCGAGAGAAAAAGAGAAATCAGACTCGTTTTATAACTATCAAGTCCAGAACCAAATATATCAGCCTTGTCCTCATACTGATTGCCATATCTATGGAGCCTAGGGATAGGCGAGTGCATGTGGTAGTTGGTTCTAGAACTTGCAGAACAAAAAGGAGATCTGTGGCGGGTATGTCATTAATTCATAAACATTGACTTAGTTTATAAATTAATTATTAGAAGAAGAGAGACTTAAATTATCATTTTCCGTTATGTCTTTAAAGTAGGAGTTATACAGTTTAGGGAACCCACAAAGACAACTTTGATTGTTGCCTACGAAAGTGTACGATATATAATCGATACACATAATTAGAAATTAAGAAGTGTTTTTAAAAAAAATAATATGTAATTCTGTAGAATTAGAATGCCTTTGATTTTTTTATTTAAAATGTAAAATTTCAATTTATTTGATACGTTAATGTACATTACAAAATATATATTTAAAGGCACACATAACACGAGAAAAATTAGCAGTAGAAAACACTCGTCTAGGGTTCTGGTTCTATTTCGCACATAACTGTACTCGTGTTCTTTATCCGCTAGGAGACGGAGAAATAAAAAGTCCTAAATAAGCAAGATGTTTAATATTATGACGATTATTATGAATTTTATATTATACAAAAAATCATATCCTAAGTTGAACTTAGTTATACAGAAAGCAGCCCGCCATAGAAAAGTGAAAAGTGAAAAAAGATAACAGCCATTTTGTGAAAAGAGTGAATTATAAAATCTACACAATAGTTTGAATGTTTTTGACTTTAAAAAACGATAAACAATGAATACATAAGTTTTTTATATATTGCAAACAAGAATCTTATTGTGTATTTGACCAATTTTAAAGATTTTTAAAGTACCATAAGATGTTTCTAGTTTTGTGGGTGTTTTCTGCAAATTGAGAAATGCCGTTTTTGTGATCGACACCTTTTTCCGGAGGTGATTAATACAGTTTTTTTTTATATGAAAGCGGTCTGGCTGTTTTTAGCAGAACATAAAATCGACTTTACTGCACCCGATAACATCAATATCTCATTTTTCCGAAATTGTGGACTGGCTGCTTTCTGCATAACTACGTTCAGTTGATCTAGCTTTAAAAACATCGTCAAGTTTGCGTCATTTCAAAGGGACGCGGACGCTTTAGGTTTAAAACATTTAATCATAGATCTCAGTTAATCTTGTACGTCATACACTTAAACATTTTTTGTTACTGTGAATTTTTATCTTGCTTGGCAATAATTCAATTACATAATATTATGTCCGTGACACATTCACAGAGACATTACTCGCAAATGAGATAATGTCCGTTGTCCGTAGAATTATTGTCGTCTGTAAATGCTCCAAATTTATTCAAATAACTTACAGTTTATATTTCGCTAACACGTGTTCCGTAAAATGTAATATGATGTATGACAGTGATGGGTAACCTTTTTAGGTCAGCGTGTCAAAATTCAGAAAAAACCTGGCTGGATTCGGGTGCCGTGTCACATCTAGGATTATTAATTATTTTCGCAGCCCCAGTAAAAGAAACGAAGTAAGTCTATTAAACGAAGAAAGAGCATCACTCGTTCTTGGGCGAAGATCGTCCGTAAACGATGCGTGTAACCCAAAATTTTGGGCGTGTCACCTCTAACACGCGAGTCCTAGGTTACCCGTCACTGATGTATGACATCACAGGAAAATCTTGTGACTCGTCCTGAAAACGAAGTACAAAGTTTAAAGTGGGTTTAAGCTCTCGCATTTATACCAGGATCAGGACTTACTGAACACATAAACAAATAAATTATTTTGAGTATGTCTAAATGATTTTTGTCTTACGCCCGTATTACATGGGTCAGAACAAGATCTTGTTAAATGAATATTGTGTCATGTAATACACAAATTGGGTGTATTTTCTCCCTGGATTATGGCACTTGAGCAGGGAATCGGATACAACCAGTTGCTGAAACAGTTTCACAAAAAATATTTTTTGTTTCTGTAACGAAAAACAATCCGGGATATTATTAATCTACGAATTACTTCTTCGTGAAACTGTTTAGCAAAACCGCGGCCAGATATCAGGCAGACACGGTCATAAGCAAGGGATGAACAAGAGAAATCGTTTTTCGTTACAGTAACAGTATCACAGGCATAGAATTAAGAATAGTCCAAAAGGAGCGTAGAATCATATTTAAATACATCGGACTGTGTCGAAAATCCCCCCACTTTCGCCGCGCGCATTCGTGAAGTCACCGCGTAATGTTGCGAAAAAATATAATGTTGAGAAAAAATATAACCATTACACAAATGTAAGGTTAAAAAAATGCAATTTGTTAATTTCTCTAAAATTTTATTGTGCACGCGGAAACATTGATTAACACAACAGAGTAGATAAGTAAAGGGTCATTTAATAAGAGTAATTTAACCAATGAACTTTGGACTTAAAATATAAAACAAATTTTATTTTACATAAAACGAATATTTTTATATAATGTTAATGTCCACCACGGCGTTGTTAAATCCGAGGTCCAATTTTCATTAGTTCTCTGATTAGATGAGCAAAGTAGGGTAAACAAATTTACTACCCTAGCAACACTAACTGGCCATTTCGTTTTCTTTGATAATCTGACAGATGGAAAAAGAATTCAATTTTTAAGTAATGCATCTGCTACTTACCCATGCATTTGCTAATTACACATGAAATGTGATACCATCCCTTTTCTTTAAGATACCAGCAGTATTTCTACACTTCAAAACGACACAACACGGCATAGTTGAAATCAGGAGTTGCATACTGAGCGACCTCTACAAAGAAACTAATGGGTCAAAACGTAAAACTACTATTTTAAGAGTAGTTTGGTCGCCTTCTGTTTGATGCGCGTATGCGGTTTCTGGACTATTCTTAATTCTATGATCACAGGCTTACTAATACTTGTTAAAAAATTAAACGTATTATAATTTTTCCGAATTTGACCACAGGCTTCAGAGGAAATGCGTCGAAATAGAAATTTAATGAATAGGTATTCGAACAAAGTTTTTTTTACCCTCTCGCTGATGTCTCCCTGATATTGTGCGAAAAAAACAACTGCACGTCGGACTGATTGTCAAAATCGAGGCTTCGTTGTCCCGTTTTCCTCACCCAAAAACTGAACCAATTTGGTTGTTTTGTTAAAGAAAGAGTATCACAATGAATTTTTCCGTGTCGGTACTTTTTCCTTTTTCTAAAATTATTAATCACATTTGTATACCGCACGTCTGAAGACGGCAAATAAAACTGGGCGCTTTTATGAATTTTTGGATGGTCCTAGCCCCCCCATGAGAAACAATTTATCAAAAAAAGCAAAATGATAGAAACACGCCAATGGTAAATATCCATTGTGCGTAAAAAACCGCTGTTTTTGTAGCTCAGCCTGTTGTAAGAAGCAAGAGCAAGAGATTTTAGTCGATAATTTATAATCATAAGCAAATTTTCTAGTCTGTTTTTTTGCACAGGTATGTCAGTACAAAAAACGATTACCCGCCCCTGTTTCCGCGCGGTTACATCGCCGATCGCGCTCCCATTTTGCTTGAGAATCTTGTAGGGTCAGTCCTCTTCTCTTGGCTGGTGACGTATGTTGTTGACGCAAATAGGCGTATGTATATGCGGGCATATGGGCTAGTGGGGGAGGGGTGGCGGTATGCCAAGCGGGGGGTCCTACCTCCTGTCAGACACCTTGTGCTACCGAAATGCGTCACGGAAAATGCAGCGATACAAACGTTAGCCCGCCCTTTTGTGCATCATCATATTATTTTCGTAATTTAAAAAAAGAATAGACAGCGGTGGGCGAAACGGAGGGAAAAAATAGATTGTCTGGCTTATTGGATATTAAGAGGGAATGGGGTGATAATTTTATTTCCAAGATTTTCCGATGCCTTTTTTTGTATGAAGTATAGGTACTCGTACATTCATTCTGCTTTACAAAAATAATATATTTGGAAAAAAATGGTTTACTGTAGAAATCAGTCATTAAAAAAAATACGAGGTATATATATTTTTTTAAATTAGAACAATAATTATAGATTTCTCAGTTATGTTTATGATGGATTTAAGAAAATATAAAAAAAAAATTCTGAAAAAAAAAACTGCAATATTTTGTTGTTCCTGTACTGGGACCTGAAGTGTAGGACTAATAACCTTATCACGTTCACGTAATATATTATTGAAATACGCTGGATTTGGTTTACAATTTCATAAGAATAAACGATCATCTTTTTTTTTTTAAACATTATTTTAAAAATACAACTTCCATACATAGCAAGTAAAATCAATACAAAACCACATATTTCTACAGGTTTTTAAAAAAATAGCCAGGAATACATTCAGAATTTTTTAAAGAATTAAGTTTTATCAAACTAGATTATTAATAAACTTAAGTTGCATATTTACAAAAAAAATATGCATATTTTTTTTTTCACGCTTAATATTTCTGTTCAAATACAACACCGAAAATGTCTGATATAAAACAAATGTTATGTAAATACAATAATTAATATTTTGACAATGTTTTGATAATTGGAGATTGAAGCTTCTGCAATCGGAGAATAATATTATTTTAATTTTGAATAAAAATATTTATATCTTAATAATACAACAGGATTAATTATACCTAAATACATTTCAACACTGGGCCCCTTTGAAGAACTTCAATAAAGGTATGAATTAAATAGAATTTGCATTGTTTTGTAAGAGTGAATAAGTTAAAAATTTATTTCACAGGAGTATATAAAATCAAAAATTTCTTTAAGTAAAAATAAAACTGCTTATTAATTACAAAAACCCATCTTACAAAACACTGGCAATATATAGAAATCCAAAAATAGTCAGTAGAATGCTTTCAATTTAGAAATCTTGTTTTCAACATCATGCAATAAGCACATAAAAAAAACACGCTTCTTCAAATTGAATCATTTGTTTTTGTCCATAATGTTTTTCACCTGTCTCGATATTTATAATTTTATAAGCAAGATAATATGTACTCCAAGCATTCTGAATCTAATGTTTTGATTTATTTTTAAACTCAATACTGTGGAATTCATTTATTGTGATCACTATGGGACCTGTAACTTTTGATAACAATAACCAGTTGATAACATTAAGCAAATGATAGAAAAGAATATTGCACAATAATACTAACTTTTGTTTTTAGGCAAAACAACATACATCTTAAATTAACAATAAAAAATATTTAAAAACATTATTGATGGTTGTTTGCCTTTATTAATGTTAATCAACTCCTGAAGGTAATCTGAGTATAAATTGTCATCATGTTTGGTAAAATTTGATGCCCTGATTATTGTCCACCATGATGAAGATTTCGCAAGCCATCTTGCATTTCTGCGTTCGTTCGTGGAGTCTTAACATCTTTGAATCAGAATTGCATTGTTGGACCCTTATGTTAAGAAAGATTTTAACAATAGTATAATTTTAAATGAATTCCCAAGAATAATCTGTCTTTTTAATTCACGTATAGTTATTATAAGTGATGATTACCATAGGTGAAATTTGATCACAATATGCGGATTATGTTTATATAGAATGTAGATTGTTTTGGGACTGACAGATTGTGATGAAAATAACTGATTATCCGCGACATTACCCGCGATTCTAATAAATGGATTCCACTGTATAAATAAGTTATTTTTTTATGTATTTCATTGTTATAAACATAAAATGATTTGGTAATAATGTACTCCTCGCTAGGAAATCATAATACACTTCATAAGTTTTTTTTTTACAAGCAATTTTTTACATTGTAAATATACAATAAATGCGCAAATAATACTTGGCATAGTACATTGCGCTGTTGCCACAGGACAAATAAAGAAATATCTCGAGTTTTATTAGTTTTATCTCAAGTTATATTTTATATAGCAATGTGTACAACTCCTTTATGCAGTAATTGAAGTGATTGTGTTTAATGTTTATTTTTTCTCTTTTAAACAGTCCAGACGGAAGGCCCCCTCAAAGAAGGCCCGTAAAGCAGATGATTTAGATGACTTGAAACAGGAATTGGACATTGATTACCATAAGATCACACCAGAAGAACTATATCAACGATTCCAGACACATCCTGAAAATGTAAGCTACCCCCTTTATATATTTTTTCAATGCGCCATAAATGCCAGATTATTGATTCACACGATAACAGATAACACATTTTTTATATGAGCCCATTACAGGCGAACTAACTGATATTTCGAAGGTGAAGTAAACTCATTGCTTATATTAGATTTCTGTAATCAGTATAATTTAAAAACATTTTTTCCTGGTTTTTTGTGTACAAAACATTCATGTTAATTAAAAATATCAAAAAAGTTTAGTAAAAAAAAGGCATGAAGCCCATAGACCTGAAACTTTGAATATAAAAGTTGTCGCAATAATGTTCTTAATTAAAATAATTATATTTGGTTATTTGACGTTTAATCATCAGTGCGGCGAACGTCAGTTGGTTCGCTATACCTGCAATGGGCTCATATATACTATTATCAATATATTGTTATACTTGTATAATTTTTTTTTACGCGTCTTGTTTTTATGGGAAAATCAAAAGTAAAAATATGTGATCTTAAAACATGTCTCAAAATTCAAAAAAAAAAAATAAAAAAAAAAATCAAATGTGCTAATGGCAAACTTTTTTTGGTTTAATTTATTTATTTATTTTATTTTATTTTTTAAAAAAAAGTTTTTTTTTGCAATATACATAAGAGGTAGAAAAGAGTTTTAAAAAATAAAGGATAATTATATAGAAATGAAATACATATTAACAGTAAAAATAGTAAACAAAAAAATCCCACTAAAGCATTGCCTGTTTGTGGGTATACAAGAAATGTTAATGAATTTTTGCTCCTATAATAAATAGACAGTTTTAATATTTGTGTGTAACATAAATAGAAAAGAAAAGATTCTAAGGTATTTTATTTTCTTTATAGTAATTAAAAAAGGAAATAAAAAATATAAAAAAAACATTAAAATATTCCTTATTATTAAAGGGCAACAAAATATATCATAGAAAAAAAGAGTTCATATCTTTAGTTTGAATCCAGGATAGTGCGTGTTTTTTAAAAGAAGGAAAATTTTGAAAGTTTGGGATCAATGAAATATTATGAGTAAAAAAGGAATTAAAAATTTTTGGGCCTATAAAATATGTATTAGGAGCATTAATTTTCTTCGCATTATCTCTTTGAAAATACATGAAATCTGAATGCATACTTTTCTAATCTGTGTGCAACAGGAAAAGCAATCAGTCATTTCAATATGTTTGGCATTGGTTTTGATAAACATTTACCAACCTACTCTAGAGAAAAGGAAAAAAACAGTTATAATGTAGATAATACACGGTATTAATACATTAAAAAATATATTTTTTTAAATTACCTTTCTTCGCTTTTATTAGAACTTTCACACTTTTTTGAATAAATTCTATGAACCATTTGATTATGAAAGAATTTCCAAACAGGGATAGTATTATTCCTTTCAGTATTCATCACGAAAAAAAATATATTCCACTATAACGTAATTGGTTTTCCCACAATGTCATCCTGATTTTTATTTCCCACACAAATATCTATTTGATTCAGTCATATTTTTCAAATACATTTAACTTGAAATCCCGTAGCTGTCCTAAAAATAAACCTCATTTATTAATGAGACTTTAACAGTTTAGCAATGTGACAGTGTTGTTTTAACATGTCATCCAAATATTGAATTTTTAATAAGCTGTTGACATTTGTCTTTTTTTGCATAGTAATGATTTTAGTATCTGTCATCAGGGTGTGTTAAGATTGCAATTTTCTCACTATGAAATATTTTTTGTAACTAGGTGCATATTTACCAAATCACTATTTACTCTGTGTCCGGGCGAATTAATAATACAGTTCTGTGTGTGAAATAGAACCAGAATCCTGGACAAGTGCCTTTCACTCGTTGGCTTCTCTCAGGTAAAAATCCCGAATAAGGAAATCCAGTGGAGATAGGTCCGCCTCGTAGTGTAGAGGTCGGCTACCATCCTTGAGGTCCTGGGTTCAATTCCTGGGAAGGTCTACGTTAAATATTGATTTTGAATGTGGTTTTACACTGCAATATTTCATGTCCTTGGACTTCTGTAATAGATGACCAATATACCTCGCATTTGTTGTACCAATAAAGTGCCCTTTGCACCATCGGGTGCAGACATCGGGTCGACAGTATATGTACGGAAACAGTCTAGACTGCAGTTTCTAGATCTGTAGGAATTCACAAGTCTGTTATATCTATCTTATTAAATACCGCGTTGAGCGTCAGAGTGATTTTATTGTCGTGTTCCGGTACGAAAGAGCGTTGTGCATAATGTAGAGATGTGCCGGAAAATCTAATTTCATATGTAAATGTAGAATTGATCCTAAGTTAGCAATACTTATAGTGACCTCGAAACAATTGATTTATTTACATAGCCACTGATCTTTCGGCGTGCTGAGGTTTGTCGGAGGTGTTATGTATGTCAATATCAACTAGTGAGTTACAAATGATTAGGAAAAGGTCAATGTCACTGCTGCAAATTGTGTCTCAATCAGGAAGATGACACGCGGACAAGTTCAAACATGATTTGTTTGTGTTCAAATTGATAACGGATGTATTTTCAATGTTTTTATTATTGCCAACTAAATAATCTGTCACTACGTTTGTATTTTCTATGGTTTTCTGTCATTTTTTATGTGAAAATCAAATAAATATACTTAGCAACATGAGGAATAAATAATAAATTGTTTATACTAGAGCAATTTCATGTCATCCGTTTTAATGAATAAGTATTTTTGTTACCTGCTTGTCAATTTCCAAAGAAGTTGATTATTTGTATAGATTAGTTATGAAAATTGTAATTTAAATTCTTAGTCTATGTAGTTATTATTTTTTTTCTAGAATTATATATCTAATCTTCTTCATAAAAAAGGGAAAGTGTATGAATGGTACACGGAAAAAACGAGTTCATTAACAAAATTTTACAGGAGAGCAAAAAAAGAATAAAATCCTTATTTACGGGACTCTGGGTTCATGTATTTAATAAAATAGGTTTTCAATTGATGTAATATATATAAAGGTCATAAGAAATATACAATAAAACGAAATAAAACCAAATTCAACCCAGGCTCTTTTGTTTGATGAAGGTATGCGTCCATAATTTTTTTTTATATCAGTATGTGAGAACTAAGATTTCAATGTGGCTGATTATTTTGTACCTTGATATTTTAGTTGATTTCAATGTTTTTTCTTGTTATTAGGGACTTAGTCACGCGAAGGCCAAGGAGAACTTGGAGAGGGATGGTCCCAACGCACTCACCCCCCCCAAACAGACACCCGAATGGGTGAAATTCTGTAAAAATCTGTTTGGAGGTTTCGCCCTCCTGCTGTGGATAGGAGCTATCTTATGTTTCATTGCCTACGGTATTCAGGTAAGAAATCTATGTTGGGCTAATCTGGCCCGTTGTGGTGCAAAAAAAGATAGTGATAATAAATTTAAATGATCAATCCAAAGTTAAAATGTTAAGGATGGACAAAAAAACCTTGCGATTTTGTAATAAAAAAGATAAAAAATAAATTTAAATGTAGTTTATTTTATTTTGTTGATTTATATTAGAAAAAATATTTTTACTATCGTATGCGTCAATACGAAGTTAAATGTGGCAGTTAAACTGGCCGTTACACATGGCGTATTCACTATATTGCCTTTATGCAAATTCTGAATGCGAATGAGACGCACTGTCTCATTCGCTGTATTGGATGACCAGCACTTCCGGTCTTATGATAAGATCGATTCGAGGATCGCTTCAAAAGATGACCAGTTTTTTCAACGCGGGATTCATACGCTGCCTGAAAAAAAGGAGAAAGTAGCAGCCAGCGATGGAAAATACAAATCCTAAATGTATAGCTAGTTTTTTTTACAATTAGGCCCCGATTTTCGGAAAAAAATGGCAGAAGCAAAATTGTAAACCTATGTACTTTGTGTAAATTCACTACATATATTTAATTTGGTGACCGATTTCTGAACATGACCGCTCCTTTGTCAAGGTATTAAAACAAACTTACACTAAATATTTAATTTTTTACAAATAACACGTATGAACCTTAAATGCATCATCTGTTAACATGTGCTCAGTGTTTTTTTTGTCTAGGTTACCATTTCTCAGAAAAGAAAACGAGGGTTAGAGTAGCAATTTTAAAAAAAATATAAAATGGCGTTGCATAATCAATTTGATGCTTTTGCCAATGTCATCTTAAATGAAAAATATTTTTAGTTATTTAGTATTTTTAGCAAAGGACTGTTATTTAAATCATTAATTTGGTTATTAATTATAGGAAGATTATTATTGACAGCTTTTTGAATTTATATAGACCTCTATGCAAGACATTTAATCCATTATTATTATTATTATTAAAGGTGCGTTTTGAAACCAGCCTATATGTAGTGATTTTACACAAAGTAAACATTTAGTTATAGGTATTATTTAACATGGAACATCACAAAGTTAGTGTTTCGAATATTAATTTTAATAAATGTTGTTTATTTTATAATGTTACATACAAAAGTAGTGAATTTGTGTTTGTTACTTTTATAGGCAAGTACAGTAGAGGAGCCCGCTGATGACAATTTGTACCTGGGTATCGTGCTGGCCGCTGTGGTGATAGTGACGGGCATATTCTCCTACTACCAGGAGAGCAAGAGCTCCAAGATCATGGAGTCCTTCAAGAACATGGTGCCCCAGTTCGCCACCGTCCTCCGCGAGGGAGAGAAGCTCACCCTCCGTGCTGAGGACCTCGTCCTGGGAGACGTTGTAGAGGTAAACAACTTGGACATTATTATTCAGTTCATGTTTATGTAGATTCCGTAAATCATGTATTGCTGAATCTGTACAAAAAATCCTTATATTATTATTTGACAAATGTCGTTTAAGTTGCACTAAATACTTAGGAAAAAAGACATTAGTACTTTTATTTTAAAACATTGGAGACTAGAAGAAAATTAAATGACTTTTTATATCTATATAAGATTATCTCGAGATAATTAAAATGCAGTATTTTCATAGTCCCTGGGTTGGATCTGAAGCGTAAAACTGATCACCTTACTATTCTGAAACTTCTAGATGTAGGTTCTGTAGTGCAAATGATGAAATACCTGTACACATTCTATGTGAATGAGATTCTTTATATCATAAAAAAGTTTCATTCTCGGGGGCTGGTTAAACCTGATAGCGCTTGCCTCTTACTTAATAGCCTGGACTTGGATGGGGAGATTTGATATTATGAGAACACTCGTCCTCCACTTAGTAGCCAGGCTCTTTGAAGACCTGGGCTTGGAGGGCGAGAACTAATTTATAGGGACCCGTCACAACAGATCTACACAGATCGCAGTAACCAAAGCACTGACCCCCCATTCTTCAGAATAAGAATAAAATCACCTTATCTTCTGTGTAACAAGAATGACCTATGTGGATATGCACAGCAAAGATATGCATCTAGATAATCTTTTTGATAAGGGCGTATGAGTCTCTAAAAATGAGATTCTCCATAAACATTTGGACATATTCTAAATATTTTATTTGTTTAATTTTTAGGTTAAGTTCGGAGACCGAATTCCCGCGGATATCCGCATCATCGAGACTCGAGGCTTCAAGGTGGACAACTCCAGCTTGACCGGGGAGTCTGAGCCCCAGTCCCGTGGACCCGACTTCACCAACGAGAACCCCCTGGAGACCAAGAACCTTGCCTTCTTCTCCACCAACGCTGTGGAGGGCACCGCCAAGGGAGTGGTCATCTCTTGCGGAGATCACACTGTAAGCCCGACCCTTCAATTCTTATCAATTTGTAAACAGTCATTATTAATTTAGTACCTATTCAATATTAATTAATTTTATTGTTTGGTCAAGTCTTTTTGTTTGAAATTGGAATTCTCATTCTATTGTTTTTTTTTTAATTTTATTTATTAATTTATTATGTATTAGCCTTTTTCCCTCGGGTTCGCTCACATGGTATTAGAATGAAATGAGTTCATTGAGTAGTTTTTTTTATTTAACAACAAGAATGTTCCCAATACAATTATACTTTTTTTCAGTATAAAAAGTATCCCCTATCGATTGCTGCACCTTGATTATAAGTACTATCTTTATTGGTACATATCGAGACAGTATAAACTAACATCGATATTTATGGAAAGATATGGAAAGTAAATATACTAAATTTAAGTTTAAAAAAATTGGATACTCTTACCAAATTTTAAAATCTTAGTCAACGTGTTATATAAATATATTAATACAGCGTTCTTATGAATTGTATTGAATAATTTTGTATCAATACAATCTATGCTTAAAAAGAATTATTAAAAACAACCTAAATTGTGTGATAAATAAATTGAAATGAAATTTTTTGTTGTTAGGTCATGGGTCGTATCGCTGGTCTTGCATCAGGTTTGGACACGGGAGAAACTCCCATTGCTAAGGAAATCCACCATTTCATCCATCTCATCACCGGAGTAGCAGTGTTCCTCGGTGTCACCTTCTTCGTAATTGCCTTCATCCTCGGAACCACTGGCTGGACGCCGTCATCTTCTTGATTGGTTAGTATTTTGTACTTTTAGCGCCTTCCTTGTAATTCAATTTTTTTTTTTACCAAGTCAGGAAAAACTCAAAGTGAAGTGATATGAACCACTCTACCACAACCCATTTTCTGATCTGGTTATTTATGTAATAAAAATGTCCATCAAATTTTCATATTTAGATAAAGCGTGAGATCACATGTAATTTGTCTTATCAAAAAAGTAAAGAAAAAATATTAATAAAATCATGTGTATACTGCCAAAATGCATTTAGCCTTTAAAGCTAATTTAAGCAAAAATAATTCCAAATTTCTTATTTGTCATAAAAAATGTACACTATAAGGATTGTAATTTTAAAAATGTTTAAACATGTGTCAGTAAAAAAAAAACTGTTAAATTTTTGCAAAAACCTATAAACAACCTGAAAAAATAACATTTTTGAATCATGCTGTATGCGTGAAATGTTCTGTGGCGAGAGCGCAGATATGCACCATTATTTTGTCGCTGCAGCGTAAAACATTTTTTTTTACCCATTTTCTCCAGTTTTTGTATAAATACCATCCTGTTTTTCTACTCTCTTGATAGCCTGTATATCTTACAATGGTGTTTAGTGAAAAAAAATGCACAGTTTTGTGATGCGGCCTTAGTTTTTATTGCTGTAATCTAATAAAGACATTATAGCAGTGTTAAAAGCACTTAAATATACATTTCATATAGAGGCCAACCAAGAATTGCAATCCATCAGCGATTATGTTATTTAGGGGAAAATTAGGATTACAAAAAAGGATCTAAAATCATTGAAATGCTCAGCAGTATATATTTGTATCTCGAGGTAAATTTTGGGTCGCGCTAATTCGGCATTCGAGTGGTTAAATAACTATGCAAGCCTTTTTGAAGAAAGCTATCTACATTTTGTGTTCCTTTTGTTCTGAATTGTTGTAAAGTGATAACTCTATCTCCTCTTTCTTAATAGTTCTTAATACTAAATATGCTAAGGACACGTAATTGCAACACCATTCTCGAAAACCATTTTAAAGACTGGGAGTTTTCCTAACTCACTATTTTTTTGTTTGTCAAAAACAAGTTACTCTTTTAAAAGTTTAATTTTCATAAACCGCTATTTTAACTGAATTTAGCTTTACTGCTTCCATTGTCCTTTCACTGTGAGTGTGTCATATTATATGGAGAACTTATGTCGGATACTGTCATACTTTTTCATCACCAAACACAAATGGTATTAAAATCTGTGTTTACTTGTATTAAATTCTGTTGCCAAAATTTGTTTCCACTATGGTATTTTCATAAATTCAATAACATCAATTTAGATTATTATTCCCAAAACACAAATGAACGCTGTGCTTCCAGTACGTAGGAAATATAGTTCTATGGACTAAAAATGTTTTTTTCTGTTGTTCCAGGTATCATTGTAGCCAACGTACCTGAAGGTCTCCTGGCCACCGTGACGGTGTGCCTGACCCTGACTGCCAAGCGAATGGCGTCCAAGAACTGCCTGGTGAAGAACCTGGAGGCTGTGGAGACCCTCGGCTCCACCAGCACCATCTGCTCTGACAAGACTGGAACCCTGACCCAGAACAGGATGACTGTAGCTCACATGTGGTTCGACAACCAGATCATTGAGGCCGACACCACAGAGGACCAGTCTGGAGTGCAATATGGTTAGTCAAGATCATTTGACTACATACATTTTCCTATTTTAGCAATTTGTCTTTTTTCCATTTTACAAGTCAAAAGAAAAATTTACATAAAATTTATATTTAAATTAGGTTTTAACATTTCTTTTATTTTATGTAATGTATCAATATTGTCCGTGTCCTGGCGGAAAAATAATATCTTTCTGCGTGTGAAGTAGAACCAGGACTCTGGTTGAATGTTTTTGACTATGGCTAGTTTTATATGAAAATTCTATAAAAGGAAATCGGGCAGATATTAATTTGCCTCTTAGTGAAAATGCTATCTTAGGGGCCAACATTTAAAAGTACAATATTGACGTAATATCTCCCTTCAGACCGCACCAGTCCCGGATTCAAGGCGCTCGCTCGTATCGCCACCCTGTGCAACCGCGCAGAGTTCAAGGGAGGCCAGGACGGAGTGCCCATCCTGAAGAAGGAAGTGAGTGGAGACGCCTCGGAGGCCGCCCTCCTGAAGTGCATGGAGCTGGCCCTCGGGGACGTGCTGTCCATCCGGAAGAAGAACAAGAAGGTGTGCGAGATCCCCTTCAACTCCACCAACAAGTACCAGGTGTCCATCCACGAGACCGAGGACCAGAGCGACCCTCGTCACGTCATGGTGATGAAGGGAGCTCCTGAAAGGATCCTGGAGAAGTGCACCACCATCTTCATTGGAGGAAAGGAAAAGGTGAACATATTCAGTTATTCTTTCATATCAATAATAGACAAGTTAAACACTGTTTTTTTAAACCAAAAAAAACTTATTTACAAATTCGATACACAAGTTTGTGGTATTGAGGGATTGGCTATTTTTAGGCCAAATTTGAGGTTATTTAAGACAGGTGCCGTGGCGCAGTTGGCTAGATGGCCAACTGTGTAACTGGTGTCTTGGTTCGATTCCCGCCAGTTTTGAAAAAATCCAAGAAATGTTTTTTTCACAATTAGTTTTCATATTTTTCCTGAGAATTCACTCTCTTGGAAACAAACACACTGATGACCAAAAATAGATATATTTGCTATAATTTTATCAAACTTCAAGAACCAATTATTCTTAAAATTTAAAAATAGTAATTGAGTTTCTAACTTCTATGTATGTACAAGCCCTTTGTGCGTTAGTAAATAAATAAATAACTTCCTTGCATACCCTCTCTTTCCCACCTGCTGACAAGCTTAGCAGGTTATTCCTTTTTTTCTCTAATTTATTGTGGAGTGGTATGGTAAACAAGTTACCCTCATAAATTTAAAGTATTATTTTTTATCTGTTAAATTACTTATAAACATAATTTTTTTCCATTTTCGATTACAGAGGGGTTTGGAATGAATTATACGACACAACTCATGGTTTCAAAAAATAAAGTGTTTACAAAGTTAAAGCTGAAATAAAGCAAATTATGACAACGCTGATCAGACGAGACATTGCATGACTTAGCCTTATAATGTTTATATAATGGGTTCTTAAAATTATAAATAATTAAAACTTTTGAACTGCATTTTGTATATTTTAAATTCACTCTTTTTGGTTATGAATTTGTACGTAAACCACTTGAATTACGAGCCATCTGTCGAGCTGAGTTTTGAGGTTACTCCTGACAATCAGGAAATAAATAACTTGTTCGTGCATTTTTATAAGGTTTAATGAAACTGGGTAAAAAAATCCTCAAAAGCATTTCCCGTGTTTTTTAATATTTTGAATAAAGTACTGTTAGCTTGGCACTGATTTGCTGTCCTCATTCGCTGACCGAGTTTCTTCTTATTTTGGTTTCTGGTCTGTTTATAACAATAGCATCAAAGAACTTAAAAAAAAAAAATTGTACATCCATAGTAAAAAAGATATGTACTTGCTTAATATAAAGGTTTTTCATACGACTTTTTGTATATTTGTCACAGATCCCCAGCTGATTTTTTTTTATTTTGATAGTTGATTGGCTCAGTGTAATATTCATTGCTACAATTGATTATTTATTTCAGGTTTTGGATGAAGAGATGAAGGAGGCCTTCAACAATGCCTACCTGGAGCTGGGAGGTTTAGGAGAGCGTGTGCTCGGCTTTTGTGACCTGATGCTGTCATCCGACAAGTTCCCTCTAGGCTTCAAGTTTAATTCCGACGACCCCAACTTCCCCATCGAGAACCTTCGCTTCGTAGGCCTCATGTCCATGATTGACCCTCCCCGAGCTGCCGTACCTGACGCTGTGGCTAAATGCCGATCTGCTGGTAATTAAACTCAATTATATTTTTAATAAACCAACTGCAGTACTTTCCGCATAGATAAATAAATATTCTAACGCCCATACTCATAATTTAGAATACACAATTATAAATCTAGAAGTTTAATTGTCTGTGGATTTAATTTAAAACATAAAATTAACACCCTCCTTTCCAACACGCATATCTAAATTATATTGGATCACGTCCACAACACTACCACGAGACTACAACCCAGTTCCAAGGTGCCAAGTCTACCAGATTACAGAGAGCTCTTTCGGGCTATTCTCATTTTGTAACGAGCAATTTTTCCTTGTAGATACAAAACTCCTCAGATGCTATGTGCGGTATGTTCTGGAAAAACTGTACGAGATGATATTCAGATTATCTTTCTGTAAAAAAATATTACGATACGTTATATTTGACATATTTATGCAATGCGCTCTACACTGTTAGATGTGGATAAGAATTATGAATATGAATTTGTCTTATTTTTCTTAATAATATTTTTTGTTTAATGAAAAAGTAAGACGAACCACATTGTGCATTTTGTCAAAAATGCCACAATTATTGAACTCAAAAGTTAACTTTTTTTCATTTAAAACTTACCTTTTCATTAAAAAAGATAGATTTATTGCTATCGAGCAATATATTCTAAACAAGTAAATGGGAGATGTGCAGTTTCAGAGATATAATAACAGTATAAATAAATGGGCTCGTTTAATATTCTAATGGAAATAAAACAAATGATAACAAGGAAGGGGTAGGTAGGAAGAAATACCCACATGTTTGTATACCAGCCCTTATATATGTATTTAAAGTGTTAAGTAAAAATAAATAAATAAGAAAGGGAAGTTTAGCATTAAATTTAGGTTATGGGTTATATATAAAGATAATGATGTTTTAAAGATTTTTTATTATAAATCGGGGATGAAGGTAAGTCGTTTCAAAAATCATTAGCTATTAAAAATCTCTCTAAAAAAAAATACTAAATGAAAGATGTATTGAGTTTTTGTGGTGCAACTGTATCTTAATCCTACAATATGTTTAAGTCTCATTTGCTTTTCAGGTATCAAGGTCATCATGGTTACCGGCGATCACCCCATCACTGCCAAGGCCATCGCCAAGTCTGTGGGCATCATCTCCGAAGGAAACGAGACCATTGAGGACATCGCCGCACGACTGAACATTCCCGTCTCCGAAGTCAACCCCCGCGAGGCCAAGGCTGCCGTCGTCCACGGAACCGAACTCAGGGAATTGAACTCCGACCAGTTGGATGAAATCTTGAAGTGAGCACTAAAGTTAATCAGTTAGTCTTCGAAAAGTACATAGCCATATAGCTTTGAGAAAACCCGGGAAGTCGATTGCATTCCCGCTTTGCTGAATTTAGAGTATTTTTAAGGAATTCTATCTAGTATCAAATACAACACCGTTAGTGTGATACAGTAGTGTAGTGGTTGGTGCATTCGCCTACCATACTTAAGCTCCCTTGTTCGATCCCTGGTGTCAAAATTTAAGAACTCAAATTTTATTGTTCAGTTGTCTAATTATGATCATAACTACCCAGATATTATAAATAAACAAATCATCATCTTGGTGATGAAAGGGACCACTTTCATTGCTCTTATTGCCAAACTAGAAATACTTGTTTAAATCTATTAAAAACATGAAAATCTGGAACGATTAGTTGATGAATGTGTATATCCTAAATATATATTCAGGAAAACACCTTGCACTACTTTTCAATATACTCCCCCCACACACCCACTTTAATTTCACAGCCTACATATACATAGTTTAAACTGAGTTAAAATAAAAGGTATTGATTTTTTTATTCTGGATTTCAGATACCACACGGAGATTGTGTTTGCCCGTACCTCTCCCCAGCAGAAGTTGATCATTGTGGAGGGTTGCCAGCGTATGGGAGCCATTGTGGCCGTAACCGGTGATGGTGTGAACGACTCTCCCGCCCTGAAGAAGGCTGACATCGGTGTTGCCATGGGCATCGCTGGATCTGATGTCT
This sequence comes from Micrasema longulum, assembly GCF_059751315.1. Lineage (NCBI taxonomy): Eukaryota > Metazoa > Arthropoda > Insecta > Trichoptera > Brachycentridae > Micrasema > Micrasema longulum. The sequence goes on along the minus strand of NW_028279472.1, from coordinate 34,558 downwards.
CCAAACAGGTCATTAACCATTCACTTGTTTTCGGATATATTCTCTGTTAACCTTTCCGAGCCTGAACGTGCAAAAAATTCGCAAGTTTCTGATAGGGTTACCTGGAATACCCCAGCGGAAATGCTATAAATACGACTTTAAAAAAAAAGTCATTATGATTGTCATGGTAGTGTTTATAAAACTGTTTCATAGTATTTTGAGTTTTCCCTAAAATCCATACATTTTTTTATTAAATACTGTTGATATCGCACTGCTCTTGAGCGGCAACCATTACCCGTTAGCGTGGTGGTACAACGGGGAGTTGGGAGGGGGAATGTATGTAATATGTAAAGCACGAAATCCTGATTTATATGATTATGGCTGGAAAAAAACGACCAAATAGCAAAAATCGTTTGTGCTAACTGACCAACTTATTAAACTGTAGGGAGATCAATTGTAATGTTTGGAAGGCAAAGAGAAATGTGCATTATTATTGAAAGAATTTGGAAAAATTAAATCAATATGATAAACAAAAAAGTTGTTGAAAAATATGGTACAATTGAAGGAAGATATATATGATATGGAAGGTTAAAGATAGGCGTTATAAAATAAAATAATCTATGCATTGATAAATATTCTCTGCGCTTTGAATTACTTATTTAATCCTTAAAATGTTTATAAAAAAGTTTTTTTGAAACAGTAAAAAAAACTTACATTTTTTGGTTTTACAAAATATGTTTTTATATTTATTTTTTGCATTATAAGGGCATTATCAAACTTGCCTGTGTCTGTTTTATTCAAGAGATAAAAAATATGAAGTTGTTCAAGTTTTACACCTATTTAATAAATTATAAATATTGATGTTACAAATAAACTGTTCAATTCTTGTTTTTATTTATTGAAATAATCTTATTCGTTAATTTATAAATTTACTTTTGTGATTGCTTAAAGTATGTGAATTTTTTTTCCAGGCTGCTGACATGATTCTGCTGGATGACAACTTCGCATCCATCGTGACTGGCGTGGAGGAGGGCCGACTTATCTTCGACAACCTGAAGAAATCCATCGCTTACACCCTCACCTCCAACATCCCCGAAATCTCTCCCTTCTTGGCCTTTATCCTCTGCGACATTCCATTGCCCCTGGGGACTGTAACCATCCTTTGCATTGATCTTGGAACTGACATGGTAAATATTGTTTTACATTTTATCTCGGTTAATGTATTACCTTCTTGTACCTTACATTACAGTAAAATTAATGCTATTTTAAATATACATGTTTTAAAATTTATTAAAATATTTTTTGATGCGAGAGTGCTCAACAAAGTTAAAGTTCATACATTATCATGGTGCTAATTAACTTCTCTATTTGAAGGTAAATATATTAAATTCTCAGTAACGAAAAATGCAATATGACGTAGGATATTTGTAATGTATGAATCATATTTGATTATGTAAATTAGGTTCCCGCTATATCGCTGGCGTATGAGGAGTCAGAATCAGATATAATGAAACGTCGACCACGTAACCCATATGCGGACAAGCTCGTTAACGAGAGGTTTGTTTCCTAATCGGACTATGAGGTGGAGCAGCCAGTTGCTGCAATCACGTTTCGTATTCTATTGCTGTAGTTTGAATGTACCTTTCGCTAAACAAGTATTTTCGCCAGATCTTCAACTATATTCTATAAAGTAGATAGACACACAACTTTCTATGAATATAAGATTCGTCATATATTGTTTTATCTCTAGTTTTACATATATTATATTACCTAGCGTTTTACCTTTAAACATACAGTAGTTTTGTTAATATATACTTTTACGTCGCTAAGCAGTTCCTAGGACGAAAATTTCATTTGAAAACATATTGGATAAATCGAGCATGCAGTTTACTGTAAATTATTCATTTCACAGCATTTTTATATTTCACCCGTTTATTATTATTATTAGCTCTTGTAACTCCTTAGAGAATCTTCCAGTTTGTTCCGTGGCAGCCATAGGTACGTAAGAGTTTAGGAGTTCAAACATTTATCTTTTACTTTGTCAAACATACATCCTCAATTGACATGCTGACTCTTTAAACGTTCTCGATTGTATTTCGAGGATTATACACTTCAGTAGACTTGACTCGACTATTTGAGCCACATCTAGCATCGTTCATGTTGGAGCACTCCCCGCAATAATCGAAATAGATTTCCTTAATCACTTTACTCACTACTAGTTTTAAACTAACAGGTACCCGCTATTTCATTGGCCTACGAAGAAGCTGAATCCGACATCATGAAACGCCCCCCCAGAGATCCGTTCAATGATAAACTGGTCAATCAGAGGTCCTATACACTTTACTTTTACAGAAACCAATTATTAATCCTGCTAACATGGTCATTGGCACCGGGGAATAACAACGGGGATCTTATATTTGTTGTTTGCTTTCAAGGTGGTGTGTGGTGACTGTCAATAATGTACTCACTTATGCCTAAATATCGGAGATATTTCCGCAAAAGTTTCACTTAGCAGTTCATGATTATTGCGCGATATTGTTTATACACAAAAATAACTCTGATTCTGTGTCGTATTTCTTGCGACGAATTAAGCCACCCATATCTGGCAATCTTCATGGACTACTAACCGTGCTATGTAATATAAAATGCTCTATGTTCATTAATATTCAATGGCCTGATTATATATTAATGGTGAAGAGGTTTGTAATTTAGTGTGTTTGGTATGAAATGTTTAATAAATTAACGAGTCATTAATCAATTACTAATGGTATTAATATATTAACAACAGCCTGGTTCCTCTGAATTCAATTCTGATTGACTAATATTTACAGTGTATTAATTTATAACTCCTAATAAAAGAACTAATACGTATCGATACTGAAAGTTCTACACATTAGGACAGACATAAATAGTGTACCATTGTGTCACACGAATAGTGATACCAAACAAACAAATATCATACTTACAAATGACACTACCATCATTGTTTTTTTTTTTTTTTAACAAATTTCGACTGCATCATTTATTATTTTGTTTTCCTGTTTTTTCACAAGTAGTTGTATTCACAGGGTAAATGGGTTGGTTTTATTTTGTATAGAAATATCAGACTTTTGTTATATGTGTCCGAGACTCCTTAAATAGGATTTGCAAAGATCATACCATCGCAATGCACCAGCTTTAAATGTTATACTGATTTGATGTTTCATTCAAACTTAGTTTATGGAAATCATCTCCCTTCCCACTGGACTTGACACACATTCCATGATCACGACCAAATTCAATTTAAATATGTATTACGTGTTGCTCTGAGAATCACATGATTTCGACAAGAGATTAGATGTTAAACTGGTAATAAAATTTGGTTTGATGATGGAATATGTCGTATTCATCGATTCGCTAGTCGGGTTGGAAGTAGTTTGTGGCCATCCACATTCCCGAATGATGTGTGTACCATGTTTCATTGCGGGAGTGGTGTTTGTAGGTTCCCGCTATATCCCTGGCCTACGAGGAAGCCGAATCTGACATAATGAAGAGACAGCCACGTAACCCTTTCACTGATAAACTTGTAAATGAGAGGTAAATCACGAGGACATTGTACCCATCGCTCTCCAAACATTATACTATTCTTGTCTCTCAAAATTATTACTTTACACATAAATTGGCTTGCATCTCTCGTGCGAATCTCTTTCCGCATTTGCTTACCACTGTCCCCGGCTGGCAATAAGCATATTTTTACTCTTTCAAAAATGTGGAAATTGTTCAATGAGATTTTAAAAACCTGATTACATTTTTCTTCTTTTTGCACATTTTTAATGCATTTATTACTGTTAAGATTCTATCAAATGAGCTTTTTATTTATTTCTCTCATCTTTCGCCTTTATTTCCAACACAGTATTGAACGAAAAAAATAAAATCATTCAAAATTTTAAAGAACGCGTATTCAAGCCAGTTTTTGTTTTGGCTAGTCTCGTATTGCCTTCTAAACTAACGCTTTTGAATTTCAAAACTTAGTTCCGAGTCATTCAATTTCACACAAGTGACATCCTATACATGTTCACGAATATAAGGAGGGAATACCTGACGATGCTTAGTAAGGATTGGCCGCCGTATCTGTGTCTGTATCATGACTTGTCTCGTGTCGGTCAGTTTGCTGCAGTGTCTGTGTATTGTGAGTTAGTGTCAGTGTGTGTAATGACTTCTGCATATTATCTCCCTTACCATTCCCCAGGTAAGTCGGGCCCGTCTCCTCTCCCTGTCACTCCCGTGCGCCCACGGCATGCTTCATAGTTACATTTTTTTACTTTATTCATCTTCTCTGTTTCTTTCTATCTTTCACTCTCTCTCTCTCTCTTTCTTTACCTTCCCTGCACTTCTGAACACAATTTTCACTTGAAATGATCTTCTCTTGTACTGGTCTGTCGGCTGTATTTGTGTTGTGTATTATCTTCCAGGAAGTAACTATCTGTCGCGCCTTACATATCTCGGTCATCATTCTGCCTACGCGACGAATGTAGCTTACACCTCACTCTTTACTCAAACCTTCAACTGACCCTCATCTTCTCTTACTAGAAACTATTATCACTCCATAGTCATTTCATTACATTACTTAGATCATATTTATATAATATTGAGTATGAAACTTGATACTAACCTAATGGAGTAGACATTGATAATTTACCTTAATCGAAGCTTACTATTACACTAACCTTAATTTAATATACCTAGTCTCTTACTAATCGGAATTTCTTAGCAAACTCTTCAACTCTCCGAGGAACCGATCGTAAATCTACAGTTATTTTATTTCAAAGTGTTTGCTAAGAATGATCCAATATGATTTTAGATTTTCTGTGGAACATGTTGTTAGTTTATTTCCTCTCTTTAGGAACTAGGCTTAGTTTGTATTTTCATACTTATGGTTTAATTGTAAATAGATCTACTCCGTTTGGATTCGGAGGGGAGAAACTGGTATTCCAGTCACCGTGTACTCCGCGGGTTGTCCCGAATGTACACTAATCATTTCACCGCAACTCTGTCGCGAGCTCAGTGTACAGAGTGTTTATAGAGTACTGAGCGGGTGTGGGTATAGTGGTATAGATAGTAAGTAATGTAAGTGTCCGTGTGTATTGACCTAAAGGTACCCGCCATATCGCTGGCATACGAGGCCCCAGAATCAGATATCATGAAGCGCCAACCAAGGGACCCCTACCGAGACAATTTGGTCAACCGAAGGTTGGAATCCGACACACTTAGCACATACATCAAATGCAAGACTGGCAGTGTCTTTTCTTTCTAGTGTGTTTTGTATTATGGGACCATGATCATAGAGATTACATCGTTTCGTATATACTGGAGCCTCTTTTTACACGGGGATACGTTCTGTGCAGCACCGTAAAAAGTATACCATGAAAAGAAAAATGCTGGATAGGTTTTCTTGTATAAAAATCTATCCGGGACTTTATTGTTTACTGTTAATTGAACCTGTTTTTTTTTTCTTAAATATAACATGACATCAAAATGCTTACTTAAATTGCAACAAAGATGTATTATGCGCCAGTAAGTAAAAAAGGAACGTAGGGAATTCCAATAATGAATATTAAGTATAATTATACTATTTATATGCATTCTTAAATTAATATTTTAGAAAAATAATTGATTTAATGTTTGCACCGTGATATTTCAAAACCGTGTAAATAGATATTCCAGTGTATATTATTATATTTGCAAGTTAACATCAAATGATGCATTTACAAAAGTACATCATATGAATATTTAGCTACATTTAACAATAGTAAACTTGATTTACCCGGTGCAGTTTGACTGTCGGCTAAACTTAAATTTTTTAAAAGGCCCCAGAGATTTAAAAAATCTTATCATAATCATTTTATTCTTCTTCAAATTGTCTTTACATTAATGTTTCGCAATAACCATGACTGGGATGTCAGTCTGATTAAGTCTTATCTCTCTATGATTCATTGTCTCAGGCCCATAATAGTTAAAGTTTAAAATGTCGTTACTTAGTGCATCAATTAAGATGGTTTCCTTAGAAGTAAAATGTTTCTTTTAATTACTATAACGCAAACAATAGAAATTAGTTCCCCAATACATAAATAAAAAGTGTTTCAAACTAATGAGATAATAGCCAATATTTAAAGTTTGTAAAATTATTTTACTAATGAGGAAGTTCAGAGGTTTTTTTAAATATATTTTATTTGTTAAAAAAAATATTAAACTAAGCATAAAAATTTTGATTTTTTTTTATGTATCGTATTTTTATCAGCGCTATGATTTTTTTGAGTTTTTTTATTTCTGAAATTGCTCCGCGTCTGACGTCTCAAGTTCTCTTCCGCTTCTTCTCGGTCAGTTCTGCCGATTGGTCCGTTCACTTACCGTAAGCCGAAAATCTTTCACAACTCTCTTGTCATTGGTTGATTCATATGAACTAATGACATTGTTCCAAGTAGTTCATTTTTAATAAAATATTTTTTATTATTTTTTTCATAGATTTTCAACAAACTTTGCCCTAGAATTTAATGCTTTAATTTTTACCAGGCCTAAGAAAACATTTTTTGTATCCAATTTCCCGTAGGGCTGAAGTTCCTCATTAGCTTGTTCGTCCGCTAACTGTCATTTTTATCGCAATAAAAAATATATAAATGTAATAATTCAAACTCAAAGGTGTTGGGAATTTGCTAATTTTTTATGTTTGCGTTTTGTTATGGTTTTACGACACTAGTTCTGTCAATTTGACTCAGATTTATTGTCTCATTTACAGTTTAAAATTGGTTAAAATTAATTTTGTTAAGATTATTTGGCACTGGTTTGTAAATGTAAAGGAGACAACAATGGATTCAATTAGTCTACTAAATAGACTTAGAGATTAGGAACAAAACTAGAGTTTATTAAAGTTGGAACAAGTGCTTCCGCATGAAATGTTAAAACCAATAGTAAATATGGAATTATAGTTGGCACACATTGCTTAATTTCTTGGAAACTACGGCACATTAGTAAAACCAAATAAAGAAATGTTATTCGTCAGAATTATGACATTACTAAACAAATCAAAGTTGTAGTTTACAAATTGCATCGCAAATATGTGTTTAGCGTTTGTCACTTATGGGAATATAGAAATAGATAGTCCTAGGAGAAAGTTTACAATGATACAATTTAGTGCATGACTGTTACCTATGCAGAATATTAGAAAATATAGTATGGTCTATCTCCATCTTTTGTACTTCATGTTTCTAATCTATAGAGTTTAGTTCAATAGAATTAGCTTATGTCTTCCACTCCACGTGTCCTCTCCCTTTCCAACAAAAGCGTATGAGGAACATTGCACTGAAAATCGAATGTTACTACGTACAAATAATGTCTATATTACTCTCCAACAGAACAGCTAATCGGGTTTTGTTGTGTTTCAATTGTTTTGTATTTGTGGTGTTGTCTGTGTTAGCCGTGTTGATATTTCCATGTTGGTCACCGCATGTCCGTGGCCTGTCCATTTTATATGAGCCGGTAAAATGTGAGTAGAAATCTGTTTTATCACTGTAACAGCCTTCAATATTTGATATTCATTTGTATCTTTTTTAAACTTAACCTCTAAGATAGTGAGTTCTTGAGAGATGTTTTTTTAAATCTACGTTCGAAGATTTTGGAGAAGCTACGCTGTACAATGTACGTCTGTACTTCTTTATGAATAAATTATTTGAGACATACACGGTACAGCCATACTCACTTAGAGGTTAAAAAACTTTTTGAATCCTAACACATCTACATAACTTGCTAAGTATTTCAAAATATTTTCAATACTTTGAATATCATCTCTTGAAGGTTACCCGGGCTTTAATATAGAGTAGGTATCTAGTTCAATGCTTTAAGTGTGTAAATGTACTGCATGTATGTTGTCAAATTTATTGGCTTACACGTGTAAGATTTTTAAAGAATAATTATAAGTATTGTAGAACACTTTAAGTGTGATAATTATTCATTTGGAAATCACACCTGTGTAATGTCAATGAAATCTGCAGCCAAACTAACTTTGTAATAACTAATATATGCTTAAATATTTATTTACTAACAAACTCAATAAAATGAAATAATCTAACAAGTCCTAGTAATATTAAATTAAGCAGCCAATAAAATATCCTAAAAAGTATTGTAGAAAAAAAAAATCTAACTAACATTGAATAACCTATTGAATTGATATCATAACTAAGCAAAAAAAAATCCAGTATTATTTATTTTTGACAATTTCAATTAAATTACTTCACATGTGGTATAGAATTTATCATTGTAACGTTAAAAAGTTATTTGTAAACTGCATGGGAGTAAATTACTTTCACTTGAATAATATTATTTTTGTAATAAATCGTATATTGTAAATAACACAAACAAAAAATAGCTTCTTGCATCAATTTCTATGCAGTTAACATTTATATTTGAAGTATTAGAACACGCATTTTGATTAAATTATCTTTTACATTTAGAAATTTGTGTACGTAAATTCAGTCAAAAATAGTTCTTTTAGGTAGTGTTCTATTAGCTTTCTGCTCTTTTTCTAATTTATTGATAATTTCCAAAAACAGACTTATCTCAATGGCCTACGGTCAGATTGGTATGATCCAAGCCGCTGCCGGTTTCTTCGTATACTTTGTGATCATGGCTGAAAATGGATTCCTTCCGAGGAAACTGTTTGGCATCAGGAAACAGTGGGATTCCAAAGCCATCAATGACTTGACTGACTCCTATGGACAGGAATGGGTAAGCACAAAGATTTTTTTATTTTCAACATTGATTAGATTGTAAATGAATATTTAATAAGAAATTTTGTAACATGGTATATTTAACGTAAATGCAACCGTAACTTCGCTTTCAACGCATAATAAAAGCCCAATAATTATTAAGTTAATTTTGTGGGATACGAACATAACAGCTTTACTCTTATTTGAATAAATTTTTTTACAATTAATATTTGCTTTCAGACCTACCGTGACAGAAAGACTCTGGAGTTCACATGCCACACCGCCTTCTTCGTTTCCATCGTAGTGGTGCAGTGGGCTGATCTGATCATCTGCAAGACCCGTCGTAACTCCCTGCTCCACCAGGGAATGAGGAACTGGGCCCTCAACTTTGGGCTCATCTTCGAGACTGCCCTGGCTGCGTTCCTTTCCTACACTCCTGGAATGGACAAGGGTCTTAGGATGTTCCCTCTCAAGTAAGTAGTGACATACATAAAGAATATGACTTGATTATCATTAATTTAGAGATAGACTGCTTGCCATTCCAGAATAGACATCAAAGATACTCTTGTTTCATCCAATATATTTAAGAGTTTCCTCTACCTTTAAAATGTTTTTTGTTTCATCTTGTCTCTAATTTTAGCTAACTGCACATGGCAAATTAAACTAATACCTCAAAGTCATTTCTCTTCCTCTCCAATGGCACTACAGCCCATATTGAGCCTTGGCTTCATTTAACTTTCCTCTACAACCTTCCAGTTAGAAACTTCCGGTAGTTGGGATGCATCCTTTTTTATGTCATCTTTGTGTTGAAACTAATACCTCAATGGCATTTCTACATGCCCATAACTAAGCAGTGTGCCATTGCCTCTGGTTCAATTGACTGTCCTGAACTACTTTGCAAACTTTCTATCAATGTTCCTTCCAAAGTTTTAAGAAATAACCCTCTTCTTCACATACCTCTTGTTTCATCTAATTATAGGCAAAATTCATATTTATGGCGAACTTTTAATAATTTTAATGTAATTAATAAATCATTTAACATAGATTTATTTGAAAATAATCTTAATAACGTGCGGCGTTTGCTTTCGAAATAACTCGTAGTATTTTTTTCTTTTCTTTTAAATTTACATTTAATTACTATTCATTTTATGTTCGAGAATCTTTTTTAACTTACTGTGATGCTACTTGTGAAAACCTGTAATTGGCTTATTTGTTATTTGTTTTGTTATATAAATATGTGATAATTATAGCTGTTGGTTATCCAAATAAATAAAAAAAATAAAAATACACAGAAATAAAGTTGAAATCCTATCTCTTTGCTGATAAATCCCAACGTACACAGTTTTTTACATCTTTTCCATTAACAAATAACACGAGGTATTTAATTATTAGAATTCTGAAGATATTCCAATAATAATACTCTGGAATGTTATATTATTAATGAATGAATTCGCAGACTGCACATTTACAACTTATATTCGCTTACAAAATAACATTGTTTTTGCCGACAGGTTTGTGTGGTGGTTGCCCGCCCTCCCCTTCATGCTGTCCATCTTCATCTACGACGAGACGCGTCGCTTCTACCTGCGCCGCAACCCGGGAGGATGGTTGGAGCAGGAGACGTACTACTAAATTAGGACTTTAGCGCAAGAGGATGTGTGACTGTGTTTCCTATGATTGTTTCCGTGTTCGCGAATATGACCCTTATTAGTTTCATCCGACTCACCTAGAAGCGATTATGTTTTTACTAATTTTGTATTGTCGTCGTTGACATTTGTAATTTGTACGTGTTGTTTTGTTACTCGATCAGAGCGGCCGACCACTGCCGCCCTGACCAAAATTACTACCCGACATTTTGTACCTTTTAATTTTGGGTAGCCATTTTGGATCCAACTATTTTGTTACAACTACTCATTTATACTTTTAGTATCATTTTTTTCAAAATATCGATTTGTAATAAAAGTGACGTTTTTTTAAAAGTATAAATGTTGACGCACTGTTATTTTTATACTCATAAGGCGTCGTAAGCTACGTACATTAGCGTACATTATACACCTTATCGGAGCAAATTAGTTTAACTAGTTTGTTGTATTTTCATTATTTATTAACTATTTATACTTCCGTCTTTTCAAAAAAACTCATTAAAAATGTATCTATGTAAACAATACATAAATATTTAGCAAATAATTGTAATATTTATTACGGAAGAGGTTTCTGATGGGATCATGAGAATAATTCCAATATGTTTGGGTTGTGTGGTTCACTCGTTCTGTCATTCTTCACTCAACCTCCGTATTTGTATACCTGACTAAATCAGATTTCGTTTAGCGTAAAATGTATTACTTTATATAAATATTGTGTACTTGAAATATTCTTCTCTCGGAGTGAACACCATTTTGCTATTGTCTAGTATTCGAAGGATGAAGATAGATGGATTCAGGATGTGCGGAAAACGCGGCGGGTTTCGTAGCTTTTGACGGCCTCGTTTTAAGAGGTCCAATCCTTTTGTATTCACTTTCATTTCAACACCTACTCGCAGATTCTGTAGTCACTGAAGACGGCATTACATTATAAATATTACGGATCGGATCAAGTAGGAACTGCGGGCATCGAGTCCGCGATGGAGTATCCTAAGAAGTTTATAATGGTATATATTTTTCTTATTCGAGATATACCCGTTTTGTTACAAATAATGAGGATTGTAATTAATTTGACGTCATTTCATTAAGAGTGTATAATATTGAGGCTCGACGGACCGGAAGCCGATAGAGTAAGGTGACGCTTGTAGTTGCTGCCGCGGACCCGCGCGGATCCACCGCCCCCCTCAGTTCCGTAGGCTTCATCCCCTAAACAGACCTAGGTTTTAGTCTCCGTAGTTTACACATTAGGAGTAGCTAAACGTAGGTGTAATTATTATTGAAAAATATAGGTTTATAATTACTTAGGAAAAATATATTATATATTTATTAATGTGTTGGAAATTCTGATTATCAAAATTACAACTGCAAACTTAATGTCTATAATTGCAGGAAATAGTTAGGCGACCTCGTTGTTTGGAGCTGTGTTGAAATTTATAAAATATTCCTCTATTTTACATCAGCGTGACTTCCAAGGTCCGATGTGCGAGTGTGAGCTCTAAGAAATGTATATCGAAATTGTTTTATAGTTAAAAGTAAACGTTTAAATCATGTTCAATGCGGGATCGAGTGTCATTGTAATAATTTTAACCTCTGACGAGAATCGTGTTCTCCGGAATGTTTGCTTCCACCTTTTGTATACATTGAGTAACTTGCGAGCGCCTGTTGCCCGGTTACGTACGACTTTGTTTTAGTTTCGCTATGTGTGGCTTTGTACAAATGTGGAGATGGGCGGGTGTACCGATACGCCTCTATCGACGCATGTAAATAGTGAACACTTGACTTGTGGTGTGTTCTCACTTTCACCTTTCAATAAATAGGCCACTCTTTGAACATTTCTTTTTAGTTGTAGGAAGAGAAGCTGTAACGAATTAAGTGTTGATATAAAAACAATTTTAAAAATTTACTTCTTGTTTCATTTCTGACTGATCCTGAAACATCCCTCCCTCTCCCGACAGTAGTGACCCACCGTGTTATAATTACAAATTCATCTAACCCAATGTGGAATTTAGAGGTGGTTAGATTCCCCTTTATATGGGTATACCCAGTCACTAGTAACTCGGAACATGCTCAAAGGATAGAGTAAAATGTAAACATGTCAAATTGATAAAAGCGGCGCATGACGCCTGGAGTTATGAATAAGTAATGACTTGTTGAAAATGATCAACCAGTATTTTCCTTCACAAGCCATAGGAGTGATGTATATAATAATTACAGTAAAACCCCTGTTTTACGTTTTTCAAGGGAGCAACAAAAAAAGGTGTCAAACTGAGGAAAACGCTAAAGTGAGGAAATGAAAAACTGCAGAAATATTGTATAAACTCTCATAATTGGGATTATTCATATTTACCTACGATTTAATTAAAAACATTTTATGCATTTTTTCAAACAATACTACAATGACTTTTTTTTATTGAAATAAAAATAAACATGTTTAAATAATTATATATAGGTTCGGATAATACTTCAGGAATATTTTTCATTTCAAAAACCGTTTTAAAGACATAGGTACTTAACCTTAAAAACACGAAAAAAATAATTTGATTTTCATAAAATGTATACAATGATTTTTTCCCTAAATATTGGGAAATTTTATTTATATGGTATAACTTTTTTTAGTATGGCACCACAGAATTTCAACTGTCGTTTACATCGCGGCAAAACTCTTTCACACTTTTATGATAACTGTTTAAACTATCTTATTTCCATATTATGTTTATAACTTCAAATAATATTTCTATTGCCAAATTTTTAACTTTTTGCATCGTAATTTATTGATGTAAAGACTTTATTCTTCCTAAACATGCGTCAACCGCATGTCACAACTTATTAAATGTCAAAATTAGACACTTAAACAAAATGGTCAATTACACTCAACCTACTTTGAATTTAGTTTAAGACAACAATTCCTTGATTTTATTCACCATTTTGGGCAAACTCGGCGGCGCGCGGCTCGGCGTCTTTTGACAGATCAAATGAGTTTTTAATAATTTTCAACGTAAAACCGGGGTGTGAAAAACGTAAAAAAACATTAATTGGGGGAATATTTGGATGAGAAAGTATGGAAAAAAATGGGACCTAAACATTTCGGCGTAAAAAGCGGGAAAATGTTAAATTGAGGAATGTAAAAACGAGGTTTTACTGTATAGTATGATGTTTTACTGGCATGTTTAAACATTTTGGATTTAATTTGCTCTCTAGAAAAACTAAGATCATTATTTACAAAGCTCTTCTTAGACTGGTCATTTCATATGGTGCCGAATGCTGGGTTAGACCAAAAGAGATGAAAATATGTTATTAGTATTTAAATAAATATATTAAGGAAGATATTTAGAGCGGTAAAACAAAATGGAGTGTGGAGGAAATGGTTTAATTTTTTATTATGAATTAGAGATACTGTATGGCGAACCCAACATTAAACAATTCATAAAAATAAAGAGATGACAATGGTTGGGTCATGTCCACAGAATGAATGATGATCGTATCCCCAGCAAAATTCTTAATACCACTTCGGAAGGCAGACTAAAATTAAGATGGCTGGATTATGTGGAAAGTGACATGGGTGAAATTGGCCTGACGAACAGGAGGAGAGCCGCATGTTGCAGGGAGGAATGGAGACCGATTCTGAAGGTGGCCAGGGCCCACAATGGGCCATAGCACCAATAATAATGATGATGAATTGAAAAAAGGTTTGTGTTTTAATGGAAATGATAGTTCAGGAAAATGATAAAAAAAACATCTTCAATTTTAATCTAGAAAGTAAAATTTGTTGCAACAGAGAGGGAAAACATTTCTGAGAAGAGCAGATGAAGTTCTTCTTTTAATTTAAAGAAAAAAGTGTTATTTTTCTGATAATATAAATATCATTTAAATAGAACTCTTAGCTCCAAAACTACTTTGTTTCTAAAGTTTTTTGCTTGTCAGAACTGACTAATTAAAATTTTATATTAAATAATTATATTTTTCCACAGCCAATAATTATAAGTTAAATAAAATAAATATAAAACAACTTTGTATTTAACCCCTTTTTTCTACTGACCGGTTTCAAGGCTACACAAGCTTCTTTATCAAGATATAATTAACTAATGAATCTTATCCTATTTTATTTTAACAGTCTACTAAATGTTAAATCGAAACATGTGGAGCAAATAAGTCAAGTCTTTTTGTCATGTTGTTCTTGTAAAGATGGAAAAGGAGTGAAGTGAAATGGATACGACCTTTAAAACTAGACAGGAGTGGACAAGAGAAAAGATAGTTTATTTGGTTATTTATAATTTTTTTCTTATTAATTTAGCTTTTTTAATTTCTAATATTCCCAAGTTATCTAATTTTAAAATATTATTTTTAACATGAAGAACTTTTAATCCAGTATCTTCATTAAAATTATAATTATTTTCTATTAGATGGTTCCCAAATTCAGAAAATTTATTATTATTTAGGCACCTTAAGTGTTCTTTTACTGATTGATTGATTTGGTGTTTATTTTGTAGAACTCCATATTTAAACTTATAATTAGAAATCAAACACTGATTTGAGTCTACTGAACACTTTATTTTATTTTTACAAATATAAACATATAAAAATAAAAATAAAAACTTCGTGACAATTGTTTCACCTTATTAAGGCATTTTCAAACGAATGTCGTTCGTTTGAAAATAAAGTGTTCAGTAGACTCAAATCAGTGTTTGATTTCTAATTATATGTTCTTTTACTCATCACTTCTTTTAGTTTTTCCAATGTCGATTGAATCACAATCATCACAATGCATTTGGCATACACCATTGTTATTATATTTAAGGGCTTTATCTTTGTGATTTTTTAACAAAGTTCCTATATTATGAAGAATGCAGGTTCGATGTTTGATGGTAGGAAATTAGATAATTGTTTAGAAAAATTGTCATTTATAAAAAAATCGAGAGATATAAAAAAAAAATAGGTTTTCAATATATTACTAAATGTAACCCATGATTTAAAATATTTATAGGTACCAATATAAAATAAATTAATTGACAATTAAAATAATTTAAATGAAGTTTTTGTTTTTTTTTTCAGTGATTAAATGCTCATAAGCTCATAAATTGGCATTGGGTGTGGTGCTTAGCCAGTTATATTTGTATACAATAATAAAGTAAGATTTATTATTATTTTTAGAAATATAAGAAGCTGACAAAATGGATTAAAAGTGGAAAAAAACTAAACACAAACAATATAATATGGATAGGTAAAACAACTTGAGTGTTTTAACAGATATGGAGAACTTTGTTGAGAAGTCTAGGCATTGACGGAGCTCAGGACCTGTCACTGATTGATTTAAGTGTCCACTTTAGACAATTTAGACATACATTTTTATGAAATTCTTTCATGCATTGTTTTTTATGGAAATAAAGAGCTGAATCTAATATTTGCGAAATTATGGCCCAAGTCAATGCTCCCCCACATTAGAAGCCCATTCGAATATATCGCATCTTTAGAACGAAAACGACTTAACTCAAAAAACCTTAAAATAAGTTAAGATCATAAATCGACTTCAATGAACATTATTCATCTTTCTGCATTAAAAAAATGCAACATTCGGGTGGGAATAGGACAAAACCGTTACATCGGTCTCTTTATTACTAAAAAAACTTAGGTTCCGTGTCAGTACGGAAGCGACACTATTAGTGTTGTGTTTATATTGCTGTGTGAAGGACGCAATGCAGAAAAACATATAGTGACGGAAAGCCGGTTGAGTCGATTTTATTCCGATACAAATGCCAACTTTACATTATTTTTTAAAATACATATTAAAACGACCAATTGTGATTTTTTCGTTCCGACTTACCGGTAATCTTAGTGACTGAAATAAGGTAAATAACTCAAATTAATCTATGTCATTTAGTGAATAAATAAAAACATGTGTTTGGTGACTTGATCTGACATAGCAAAAATTATGTCATTACCTTATTTATTAAACTGCATTTGTTTTTTTTTTCAATCTAATAATGACCCATTAAATAAATGTCTTGTTTAAACTTAAAATAGTTTATTTTTATTACGCTTTTTTTCATAGATTCATAGCTGAATGCCTTCGGTATAATTTTTAACTCAAAATTTGGTGCTTACTTCGAAAAATACGAAACAATCGCCGAAAGAACACGAAGGCGTCACAATTTACATTCTTCGTTTGCAGTTTCCCAAAAAGTTGATTTTTTTGAGTTAATCGTTTTCGTCCTAAAGGTGAGATATTATTTCGATAGTCCCTATTAACAATGTCGGTTCTGCAAAATGACTACTTTTTGATAGAGCAGTTCAAAGTAAGTTTTACCAACACTGTTGCATGGACAAAGTTATTACTACCGACAATATTAACCTAGAAACTTACTAAATAACATGATTTTCAATCAAATAAATTATAGTATACCATGTAACTTTTTATTGTGATTATAAATAAGTGAAAATTGTCATTTTTTTTCCCCCTATTAATAGGGACCATCGATTTATTTTATTCACCTGTTTTATAATGCAGTTGGACCGCTTAACATTATGCTAGTGTATTGCCTATAAATAGGCGCACTTAACGGAAATTATTTCAGGATCAAATAATGACCTTTAATTTTCAAATATACCTACATAATTTAATTTTTTCTGATGTCACAATATTTTTTATAAATTTCTTTACATTTTTTGGCAGAAACTCACAACTAAATAAAAAAAGAATGCAAAACTTTATTTCATTCATAACCATGTTGAATATACGAGCATATATATGTAGGTCAGTGGTCAGCAAACCACGGCTCGCGAGCCACTCGAGTGTGGCTCACATCAAGGGCGGATACAAGGCCGGTTACCTTTGCGGTTTGCATTGAATTTCGAGGCTACGTGTGATGATCTCGCGTTATCCTGCTGACCGTTGTCGACCGTACGAATGCGGAACATTGTAACATTTTATATTATGGCAACGTTTGATTTGAGAGATGTTTTGGGAACTATCCAAGGGCCACTTAATCAAATTCGGCAATCGCCTACCACACTAAACGGTATCTGTCATGAATGGTGTCAAAGGTGTAATCTCGGGTTCTTCTCTCGTAATTTTGGCTTAATCTTTGATTTTCGGACATAGTAAACCAGTATTTCTTATGTATCAACTTTCGCTGCCTCCACCTATCATGGAATCACTTCTCTACAATACCGCAGAGTGTGTGCGGACCAACGACTGCTTCACAAAATTATCACAGGAATAGTTCACTGTGCAGAATTACTTAGTTTAATAACAATACACGTGCCAGCCAGGATTTGTAGACGGTACAATCTGTTTCATGTACCAATTAGTAAAACATCGTATGTTAAAAATTATTTTTTTTGTAGAATTTTTTCAGTGTACAATACAAAACTTAAAGACATGGACTACACAAACATCACTCAGTCAGATTAAAAATTTACACTAAAAATGCATTATGTAACTTAGTAGACATTATAATAATAAATATGTAGGTACATCTCCCTTCCCCTCCTGATCCTCTCTTCGTGCATCCTTGTCCTAATCCCGCCCAATTTACAATTACTTACTGTTCTTAAAAAATTGATATTTTCTTTGATTATTAAAAAATATATACATAAAAATAACATTTTTATCTGTATAAACTTATATGTATTTGTATAATATGTAATATATTTTCTTTAATAACTTTGTGGAAATCTGCTATTGGTTCTGAGTTTATACACTACATCTGCTTGTTTACTTTAAATATGTATGCAGAACTGTTGGTTTTCTAAATAAAATAAAATAATGAATGCCAAGATACTGGATATGGAAATTACAAGCCCACGTACAGCCTAAAAATCCGTCTGTAGAGCAAACCACCCAACCTCCGATCAAGGACCAGAGACGTATTTCAGGACATCCGTTTGTACATTAATACCCCATTGGATCAAATTGTGAATGACTTGCGGAATCATCTACCAGGGCCCCGATTACAATGGGAAGTTAACACTTATCTTCAATTTTATCTACAAAGTAAAATTAAGTTTTCTGCATGAAAAGCAGAATATGAATACATTTTTTTATTCGAAATATGTTTAATTATAGGTCACCGACGAAGATATTTTAAATGTTCATGCAAATATACTCATTTTCGTGCGCAAATATCGGTTTTTCTTCATAGACAGTCGAAGATATTTGTAATCGGGGTCCAGAGCTGCTATTCCAAATGCTCTCGCGGCCGTATACAAAGCTTTTATAGCGCGAATTCACATACTAAATACAATGTTTAATTTTTTTTTGTATAAAAGTCTCGGGTTATTGTTAAAAGTCTCGCGTTATTGTGCCTGCCTATGCCTCTAACTTTACATTTTTCTAATTTTTTAAAACATGGAAGAGGGCTCCTCCAAATATGAAATCCTGGATCCGCCGTTGGCTCACACAGCGAACGTTTCGCATTTGGTTCGATTTATTTCGTCTACGAGTCCTAAAGTAGAACTTCTAGGACTACTGCCTTTGGGATAATTGAGGTATATTGCAAATGCTGTCATTAAATGCACAGAGAAGCATCATATTAAACTCGATAAATTTGTTTCTATTTCAACATATGGGGCGGGGCTAAAAGTATGACCGAAGTGATAAAAGTTTTGTTTCTGTTTTCAAGGAAAAATTAATCGAGAGAGGGAAAACATTTTCGAGAAGGGAATATGGAAGTCTAGGCATTTACAGGGCTTATGACCTGTCATTATATGGTTTAAGTGGCCACTTTACACACTGTGTAACATTCACCATTCTGCCCATGTTTGATCATCCACATTCATCCACATCCACATTTCCTCAACTCTTCCGTCTGTTGACTTTTGTGAAGCAAAAGAGCTGAAACCTTTATCACGTGGGCGAGATTCATCCGGCTGAACCAACTCACCTACCAGGCAACGCTTGAAAACAATTTTCCGATTTTTATACTTCTTTTTTTACCAGGTAGTTAATTCAACAATGTTTGAGTATGTCCAAGTTAAGTTAAGTTGAGTTTAAGTTAAGTTGAAGTTAAGTATTTTTAATTATTCAATATCAATACATAGATGGCGCTCCAACACGCTAGTGAATGGTTTTTCATTTAATAAGATATATACAAGAATCAAAATGTTACCTGTGTCGATATTCGCTAATAAGCGGAATGGGGAATGTTGTAAAACGTAAAGTGGCCACTCAACCCAGCCAATGACAGGTCATAAGCCCTGTAAACGCTCGAATATCGATAATCCTGAATTTGAAAAAAATCTACCTCATCTCTGTAGGAATATTGATAAAAAAATAAAAATAAAGAAAACATAGATAAACTAACTGTATTACAAAATAAAGCCTTCAGAATCATTTTGAAAAAAAAACAGATGGTAAAGTCGATGGTAAATGAAATGAAATTTTTAACATATAAACAAAGAATATTTTACAATACAATGATATTTGTTCATAAAATTATAAACTCTAATAAAAAAACAGAATTTTGGAAAAAATTGATCGGAACCAGCATGAACACGATCACAATACTAGAGAAAAGAACAAAATTAGACTTCCATTTAGGAAAAAGGCAAAGTCACAAAATTCAATTTTATTTAAAGCAATTAAAAAGTATTACGAAATGGAAAAAAATATTTATGAAAAAAAAAAAATATCAAAATTTAAAATAATGGTCAAGACATATGTGATAAACAATTTATAAATTAAATATATTTGCAATGTTATTATTAACACATAACAATATGTATGATATGTGTGCCCTACTTTAAGATTTAAATAAAATAAAATAAATACGATTCTTCGAAGACGTTATTTTCCTACTCTTGTCTTTACAATGAATCATTCACAGCATTTCAAATATCCGCCGGCGATATAATAAGCTTAGGTAACTCAATTGAATTCCTTGAAATGAACAAAGCTTACGGTTATGATCGCGTGCTTAGAAAAGCAACATTCTGATTAATAAATTCTTAGAAGATGATTCACGATGTTTAATATTCCTCCAATTTTTTTGTTTTTTTTTGTAGCGTATGTTTGTACGTGACGTGAAAATTCTGCGGAGTTGCGCGCAGACTCCAAAATCAACTCTCCCTTTGTCGCCCGTCATGTACATAATTCCTCCTAGTATTGATAACATCTCCCATTGTGTCAGAAACACTTCCATCTCCTTAATTACCTGATAATTCTGCTATCCACAAAGAAAATTAGTGAAGATCTACATTTGTTTTCTTAAGTAAATGATACAAAATATACTATTTGCTTAGTTTATCGATCGACATTCATTTACATGTGGACTCTGCCATTCACCTGGAATTTTCCCTACTACGTTTCTTTCGTGTTTGATGTGAATCTACTTTTATAATAATTTGATTGTATGCACATTGTTTTAAGTGTATTAGCTAATTTAAAGTGTTTATTGGAATACAATTTTAAACTAAAAGTATCCCTAAAAAGTAAACATGGTGATCTCAGGAGCGGAAAATTCTAGCAACGGTATGTTCTAATTATTTATTAAACAACTTATATTCGACTCTTCCCTTTTCTTTTCAGATAAATTACCATAATAATTAAACATTCATACAACTTTATAGTTGAAATTAATATATAATTTATATTTTTTTTATTAATAAATATAAAAATGACCCCGATTTACGTTCAAAACCATTATTTTACGTTTTAATGAAAGGTATTTTTATTGCAACCATTATGGTTTAAAACTATATATTTTTAATGCGTGTTTATAAGATTAATCACTTAAAATGAGATACGTCTTAAACGAAGAACCACATATGTCATATTTTTGTTTAATTGATACGATACAATTTTGTAATACTACCTATACCAATTTTCCAAAGTTTAATTCATTTTTTTTAGATAACCGAATGTTAATTTTAACCTACGCATAATTTAAACGTGTTAATGTCATTTGTTTTATAATTTTTACTTATAATGTTAATAGTACTCTCTACGCTCTACAGAATAGTAATTTTCTTTTGTGTGATACGCACAATAATCTTAATATTTTTTGATCTATTGTATCTACTCGCACATTATCTTGAACGTATCTCTCTTTGTTTTGCGACCTTCAAACCGATAGGTCATTGAAGAGGGTTTAAGTATTTATTTACATAAAAAACATAATGTACTTAGTTTCAGTAGGTACTCAATGAAATATATATAGTATTCAGAAGATATAGCATAAAAATGCGTAAGACAAAATAAGTTATTAGTGTGGAAGTATCGACAGCGTTCATTGTTTGAAATTTTCTTTCGAATGTATTTTGATGTTATTGGATCTAATGTGGCTTATTATTGTTGCAAAATTCTTCAAATAGCAGTAATTGAAATAATATGCGTTTGAAAACGATTTCAAATCACATACATTTTTAAAGAAGCGTCATTTACGCGTTTTGCACCATCTGTTGATCCATCCAAGTTTTTTTCAATTTTTTTCTAATAACTTGTTTTTATGCGTAATAAGAAAAAAAACAATTTCATGTTCGTTTTATTGTTGTAATATCGTAAATCCAACAATTAATTAATTGAAAAATATAAACCCCAGATGATAAAATCAACGTGGACGCTTCCATCTCGTGTGTGAGGCCTCAGGTTCGGTTCTGACCGGGTTTTTTTTGCTTTTAATGGATGGATAAACGATTCACATACCCAGGACAACTCATGCCTAAGAACATGTTCTTACTCACCAGGAAATTCGTGCTGCATCGAAGCATAAGATTTGATTTATGAATATATTCAATTTAATTTAATTTTGCGACGTAATATTGTTACGTATGTAAATTGACTTAAAAGCAAAATTAATAATTAATTAAGTAATCCATTTTCAATATGTTTAACTTTCCTCACTGCATGTAGTACCAATCTAGTACAAAATAGTAAATATATTATTTAGATTTTTTTTTATTCAGATAAATAAAAATACATTTTTTACATTAATGAAATACATATATTTACATTAACGTTTCCCATTACGTAAAAGAAATAAACAATTCTTGTGTACATAATGGGGAGTGACGTCTTACAATAGTTTATTTTATTTTAATTAATAATATTTTTAGGATAACATATATAAAATACAAAAAAATATATAAGCGACGTTATGTATAAAGAAGAATTATAAATGTAACTTTTCACTTCTTTCTTATATATATTGTGTTACTGACTGTACTTTTTATTATCTTTGTTCATTTCATGAAAGAAAAATATTCACAATATTATTAAATATTATACATATATATATATATATATATATATTATATAATGATGTTGTACAGTAAATATGAAATAAAATATCGTTTAATTTTTTTGTAATAATTTAGTTCTTTTGAGTTATTGTTGTGTTGTTTATAATTTTTTTAAATTTTTATTTTATCAAAAAAGTTTATAATTTTATGAACATTATAATTTTATGTTAAACGTTTCTACCTCTCTAATGGAGAAAGATGCTCGTGTTGAGAGAGGGAGTTTGAGTTAGAGCTCGTTGTTCGCACTCTTTGTCGACTCTGATGATGGACGCTAGAAAGTGATCTGAAACGTCATCAAAAAGTGCAAACGACACGACATAATGCCCCAGAAAAATAAAATTCGAATCTAAACGGCCGCGACCGTGATAATCTACCTACAAAAATATTTTTTGTTAAGGGTCTTACCTTTTACCATAGAATTAAGAATAGTCCAGAAACCGCATACTCAGTACCCACATCGAACAGAAGGCGACTTAACTACTCTTAAAGGAGTAGTTTTACGTTTTGACCCATTAGTTTCTTTTTAGACTCCGCTCACTACTCAACTTCCGATTTGAATTCAACTATACCATGTTGTGTCGTTTTAAAGTATAGAAATACTGCTGAGATCTTAAAGAAAAAGGATGGGATTACATTTCTTGTGTAAGTAGCAAATGCATTAATTTAAAATTGGAATTGTTTTTCCATCTGTCAGATCGTCAAAGAAAACAAAATGGACATTTTGTTAGTGTTGTCAGGGTAGTCAAATCTTTTACGATACTTTGCTCATCTCATGAGAGAACGAATGAAAATTGGACCTCTCGGATTAAACAACGCCGTGATGGAAATTTGACCGACATTATCTTTAAAACATGAAATATTATTTAACATGACTTAAAAATATCAATTTAATGTAAAATAACATTTGTTTTCTTTTTTAAGTTCAAAGTCCATTAATTAAATTACTCTTATTAAATGACCCTTTACTTATCTACTGTGTTGTGTCAATCAATATTTCCGCGTGCACAATAAAATTTAAGAGAAATTAACAGATTCTTTTTTTTAAACTTTATATTTGTATTTTGATTATATTTTTTCCCATCGTGCAACATTACGCGGCGACATTATGAATGTGCGCGGCGAAAGTGGGGCATAGTGGGGGCATTTTTGGACACAGTCCGATTTATTCAAATATGATTCTACGCTCCTTCTTGACCATTCTTAATTCTATGAGTCTTACTTATAAACCTGGTATAAAGTTACGCCTGGTTCCGGCTGCGGATGGTTTTCCCATCTGTATTCTACCACTATGCCTCAGTGGCGAGCAGTGATTTTCTAAATAGGTAATCTACAAAAAATTATGATTAATTTGTACCTACATATAGGTAAATACAAGTAATATGCAAATGGCTATTTTTCTGTGGTTCTGTGAACACCATCTCTCTGCTTAAGCTGAACAGTAAATGATTACCAATAACCTTACAAATCAACTCAAACAGCAATATTAATAACTTCGCGGTATACGAATGTAGCTATATTCTACACTATTTTAATACCACATGACATTCAATAGATATTATTTTCTTTGTGATAGAAATGTCAACACGAAGCACCGCGCCGAGTTCTTCTAGTAATGAATAATGCCAAAAGGGGCCACGTTGAGCGCCACAGGTCATATGTCAACTGTATAATAATAAAGTAAAATAAGCCTTAGGAAATCATGTTTGAAATACTATTTTTCAAATAGACAATCTTCAAATAATATCTGTGATCTGCAAGCTTACTCACGAAGGAAAAACACCAACTGGGTTTAAAGGATTTAAATACAGTGTACATATTTGTATGTAGAGATAATCTGAAGTAATCTGCTAGTTTCTTCGTTCACTGGGAACGGGCTGGGCGCTAGGCCCCGATATTTATATTTATTTTTGGAGGAATATATAAACGGTGACGGTAATTTATAAAAAAATGACATTTATTTTATTTATTTTCCCATAAATATAACAACTGTAGAATATTATTACCGATGGTCAAATACAATGGTAAGCTGCGCGTAATCGCTTATATGGACAATTCGCCCCTGCTATGCCTAGGCCCTTATATTAAGTTTATGAGCAAGGCCCCTTACTATGCTAAATATTTAATCTGATATTTTAGTAATTTAAAATGTTAACAGAAAACTAATTGAACCAGTGCAACGATTGGATCCGCCTATCTCTACGTTATATACATAGCCCTACGTTTCATAGTGTAGGTAACTTTTCCTTTTTTTTCAGTGGACTTCACATCCTACCTGAGTCTGGTGTTGGCTCTGGGAGGAGTTGTGCTATTCGCTTTTCTCTTTATCAATCGAAAGCACTTTTTGCGAGCGGCTCCAACTGCAGCCATATGTGATGAAGTCTTACACTCCACTAAAATACAACCAGCTAGCAGACCAAGAGGAATTGGTAAGCTTGGAGGCAACAAATTTTTAAACTATTGGAAATAGCTATTTTACATAGGTAGGTACATTTTTTACAAGATGGTTTCATTGTTCTTTTTGTGGAGCATATTTTTTTTTATTATTTATAATATTTTCCCTTTATTGGGACCATTTTCCAACACATTATAACACTTGCCTAAGACAAGTTACATGCATTTACAAATTGTTAATAAATATAAAAACAACAAAAACAAAAAGGACAAAGAACAATAAAATGTGCTCAGACAAATAATGCGAATATAGAAGAAAAACGTAAAATTAACGATATTTACAATAATTAACACATAACTTAACGAAGAAAAATTTAGCATTAATTGAAATAAGCACTACAAGAAAAAACTCACCAAAAATTTGATAGTGTCTATTTAACAGAAAAGAGATACTTATGCTTAAATAAGTGTTACCAATTACTTACCAATCCACAATTCGACACTACGCTAACTTAACTCACCAAAACGATAGAACAGAACTCAGCACAATAGACGAGCACAGTGTAATCCTACCTTAACTCACCACAATGACTGACCAGGGCTGGTATTCCGAACGCGTTTACGGCGCGCTATAATGCGTATTTAGTACGTAAAAACGCGCTATATCGCGCTATAATTTCGTTTAGAATACCAGCCCAGACCTCAACACAATAGACGAGAACAGTGTGATCCTACCTTAACTCGCGATAACGACAGACCAGACCTCAACATTGTAATCCTACCTTAACTCGTCATAACGACAGAACAGAACTTAACACAATAGACGAGCACAGTGTAATCCTACATTAACTCACCATAACGACAGACCTTGACCTCAACACAATAAACGAGAACAGTGTAATCCTACCTTAACTCGCGATAACGACAGACCAGACCTCAATACAATAGTTGTTATTCAATCGTATCGCCTCGGATGTCGATATATTTCATGATAGTGTGATTTCTCTTAGGAAGGCAATTTCCAAATTATAATATGTATGTCCATTTTACATGACTTTTTCTCTTTCCTATTTAATAAATCTGATTAATGTATTGAGAACGAATTGGATACTATGTAATACTCTAAATGTAACTAAAAAATAAATAAATGAAATGAAAAATCTCTTCTCAAAAATATTTTCCCTCTATGGAAGGGAGAAAGTCCAGCCTGTCAACAAACATGTGGATTTACTCAAAACACTGTTGATTAAAATATCTACATACCTACAAACATAAATTAGTAGATGGCGAGTTAAGTCTTCCTACAAAATGGAGTTCACTAGACAGCAAAATAATCCCAGCAACCGGTCAATTTTCAGAGAGGGCCTTCTCTTTCGATGCTCCAGGAACTATCGAGGAAGCCGAAGATGATCATTTGCTGTTTTCATCCCAGGTAACGTCCATCTTAACATTTGCCGAGACAATTACCGATGTGAGATTATCCTGATAATATTATTTAATTGCTGTTTTTTTAGAATTATGTAGGTTATGCTTATTGAATAATACGCGATTAGATAAATAGCATGAGATTTATTTTCACTGAACTTACAAATGACAAGAATAATTCACAATCAAGAGCTTTAGAGATTAAAAATTGCATGTGCCTTCGGAGGCTGTCGGCGTGGAAAAAATAATGATCTCCTGCTTTTAAGGCTATAAAAAAATGGATTGTGGAGCTGGGTAGAAGTAAAATGGATTATCTCATTCGCCCAAACCAATATTGAATCAACTGCTCCACAAATGTGAAGTTTGTGTTATGTTTTTGTTCTTTTATTGTACGTTTTATAATATAAATAATATAGGTGCACATAAATTAAATAAAAACCTAAATAAGTAGTGTGTAAATCTGTCCGAACTTTTTGTTAAGTATCTCTGTATATTAGGTCTTCTTTGCTTATTCTTACAAGTAAAAATAATAAAAAAAAGTATATTGTTAAGTGTTCTCGAACGGGTAACCCTCCAGTAAGGTCATTTTATTTTTATTATGATTCTTTGTTTATAATGGAAAAAAAAGTTAATTAATGAATATCATTTCTGATAGTATTTTAGTATAAAACACCTTTTTAAATAAATATTTCATGTCAACCATGTCGGGAATCTAACCCGAAACCTCTGACCACTACACCACGAAGCCGACAGTACGAAGTAGTTAGTCGTGTGCCAATCTTTATTCCCGATAGGAATGTGGAACAGTATTTTTTATTTTATTTTAGCCAAACTCTCTGCACGGCTTCACCGACATCGAGCGCGGAGACAAGATAATGGCACCGGCCCGGCCGGAGTCTTCCTGCACCCACAACTCGCTGGAGTCCTCGCTGCGGGAGACGTGGGTGGACCCCGTCAGGGTCATATCTCCCGAGCACAGCGCGAGGATCCAGGCCTACCACCAGCTCGCCCTCAACCAGAGCAGCGCCGACAGCGACGCCACCAATCAGGACGTAAGGAAACAGAAAACTAAATTTGATATATATTTGTGTTTTAATCATAACTTTCCGGTGATAATTGTATTAATTTTAGTTACAGTGCTGTAGAATAACTTCTATTTATATAATATTACTAGCGGACCCGACAGACATTGTCCTACCCGAACGTTGGTTTGCCTGCTATTTATTACCTTAGAAAAGACATTCATTCATTAATAAGTTGGTACCAGATACTTATTTATGATTGGATTCCAAAACATAAAATTGTTAATATTCAAACATTGAATTAAAGTAGGTACCTAGGTAATTGTTTATAGTTGAATCCCAAAACATAAAATAAATATTTTTTTAAATATGGCATTCTTTTTGCAAACGTCAAAATCCGGTCTTCTCACCTACAGAGGGGTGTACTTATGTAGGAATACGATTTTAAAAAATGTATTGAATTTAATATTATCTTAGTATTATAAAAAATCCAGTAAACATAAATAAATGGGTAGAAATTATAAGGAATTAAAGGAAAGAATCTGATTGAGATCTATAAAAAACAAATGCTCTTTGTAAACATTTAAAAATAATATTTTTTCTAAACAAAAAACAACTTATTTTAATTATTTGTAAATGCATTCTCCTCAAATGTAACCCTGGTAGATCAATGAATAAAACGTTTTTGCTCCTTACTTCTTTTTTACATATTAGGTTGAAATATCTACGAACACGCACAGCGCAAAGATCTATATTTCTCTGAAAACCACACGTAAAATGGTTAAGCCGTTTAGGAGGAGTTCAGTGACATCACACGTACAGAGGAATTATATATATATATAAAGATATTAACGGTTTAATAAACCTTTTACAAAATTATAATAACAATGAATTAGGTAAGCAGGACAGCAAAAAAAAGTAAAAAAGTATTATTATTATGGATAACTTATACAGCGCCATTTTTGTAATATAATACCTCAAAGGCGCTTTATATAGTGATTCTATAGATAAATAAATTTAATTAAAGCTTTCAAATTTGTAATTTAATTAAAACAATTTATTTTGTTATCACATGCAACGGATTTGTTCAAATGATTTAGAAAATAAGTAGGTTTTAAGTTTTTCCGAAACATCACTTCACTTTCACAGCGTCGCACTTCTGCTGGGAGAGCATTCCATGCCATAGGGCTTGCGACCGCAAATGCGCGTTTACTGAATTTAGTACGCTGTTTGCGTAGAAGAATAATAACTTTTCCTCTCGCCGTAGACGTAGCTGATCTAAGCGTTAGACGTCTGTCAGCCAGTTCACCTGGAATGTATAGTTCCCTTAGATATTCCGGAGCAGAGTTGTGCAGTGATTTATACATAAGCCAACAGAGTTTGAATTATATTATTTGTAAACGTAGCTAGTGTAATTCTTCTCTACATGTAAACTATTCAGCAGACATTTGCGAATGTTCAGCATGAAATAAAATGAGTATTTAAACACTAGAAACTTGTCCAGCTTCCTAAGTATAACTTAAATATAATTTCTTAATTTCCTATCACACCACGTACAAGATCTTGGTTTGCGGAAAATAAGTCATGTTGTCAGGTGTCGCAATCCGGTGGTTAATTATTTTATATCGAGCACCGGATAAAAATTATTGTCTGCCATCCGAATTTAAACCACTGAACTTATATGTACTATTAGTATAAATCTTTGATTTGAGCCTTATAGATTAGTTTCTTTTAGAAAATCATGTGTGTGTTTCAAAAAGTTTTAGGCCATGATGCCTCGTGTCGTTTCTCGTTGTCTCAAAGTTTAGGGTTGAGGTGCGAAAGTTTAGGGGAGGTGCGAATGTGTCTTAGGTAGTTACAGTAGATCAAGTACCCCCCACGTAAAAGTGTAAGCCCTAACATTTAATCTTGCTCACAGTTAGGCCTTATAGGGCAAACACATCACCACTAGCCGGTTGGTAACTGTGACAGTGCGTACACGTGGTGCGTCCATTTATTTTTTGTGTCTAAATTACATACTAAATTTCATAGACAAGTTGTCTTTGTTTCGTGTCTAATTTACATGTAGCGTTTTCACGTGGCATTGATTTTACTGTAAACTACTTTTATTTTGGTAACATAAAAACATATCACTCCCATGAGTAAACTTAGCAATTTGTGTTTGTTTGGCTAGAAAATCAAAATGGCAGCGTAGAATACAGTGGATTAAATACTGTAGTACACAGTGAATCGTGATCCACTGTGTACCTAAGATATTAGAAGTATTTCTGATGCTATCCACATATCCACTTAAAACTAAATTAATACATATTTATCTACCGTTTTCTAGAATGAACCACTGTTGATTTATTTGTGATTCACTGCACTTGACTTAGAGTACACAGAGGATCATTTTTTATTTGAAAAAAAATACCGTTGTAACTTTTTATGTTGTTAGTAAATGTAAAAAAATACAATGCAGTCCGAAGACCCAATAATTAAGCTATAGTGATGCTAAATTTTAACATTCGTGCTCAAACCATTACAAAATTACAACCCTCAAAAAAAGGGTGATCCACTGTCGGCACCCTGACCCTACTGCCAAAAAAAATTTGATTTCTCGAAGGTTTGAAAAGTATTGATCTGTCAAAATTGTATATATTAAAAAAACGTATGTGACATGGCGTAAAGAAAAATGTAAATATCAAGTCAAAAATTAAATGCGTAAATTGTTTTTGTTATTTATCCATACAGTATATTATATAAATTTGCGCGGCTGATGCGTTTTGGAAAAGTCGTACATTTTCTTACGATGTGAGCATATGACTCCATTAAATGATGTTCATTTTTTGCCAGTGCATCGTTGTCCTGTCACACGAGACCCTCGCATCCCCGGGAAGCTGTGGTTCCCTAGAAGTAGCGTTTCTCTATGACGCTCCGATGAGGAAGATGACGGTTCACGTTCTGCAAGCGCGGGAAATGCCACTCAAAGTGTCCGGTCAACCAACACACACACAGGTTTGACCTACATTTATAATACACACCCGGACCCCCGTATCATATAAGTACCGAGTAAAAAAAGATAGATAAAAAATTTCATAGTAAGACAATTTATATGATCTAAACTAATTATTAAAAATAACAAAGCAAAACATAGACTAGAAAAGTAAATATATTATCAATAAATATTACCCAAAATTAAATTTCTACACCTATTTGTAACCAAACAAACGGCAGTGCGATTCAAGGAGAGCATTCAGGATCACACTGCAGATAATCTCCATTTATTCAGATTTAGTGAACGACTTTGCGATACAAATGATAGCGTGAATACTGTTAAGTAAATAACAGCATTTATCGATACTATTCCTGGCCGATTACCTTTCGTTCCCATCCTTCCTTTGACCCATCCTTATGGTACCTACCTAACCTCAAGATAGAAGAAATTCAAAATTAGAAGATTCGAATTTAGAACAAAAACCAAGCAACAGTTTTGACTTAACATAAAATCGGATAAAAGTGGTTGGAATCGTCGCGCGTCGAGGAAAACATTGTTACATTTAATAGTTCATTTTGTCATCCAGTACCATAGTTCTACATTATCTCTGCCAGTACCAGAAAGTGAAGAACATTCAGATCATATTAAAGGTAGGTATCCATTCCATATTCCTATCCTTTCTCAAATATTTCCCAACAACAAAATTGAATGAAATTCGATTTTCATTTACAGTCTGCCTTTTCGTTAACAAATACTGAATATGATCATTTTTTATGTAAAACATTTAAGTTTGTGAGTGAAAATTCTTGATGGAATATCATTGTAATTTATTATAGAAAATAAAAGACGAGTGATACTCTAATCCACAAATTTTAAATATTTAGTTATAGGTTTCATCGCTTTCGCGACATCTTCGAGACTGGTATCGTTATTAAGAAATTCAATGTATTTGTACAAAACAGAGGTAAGGATAGATAATTCAAAATTATATGAGAGTAAATTAAATTATTATTTTTTTGTCTTGAGGATCATTTACAAAATGTAATAGACAAGTTGTAATAACTTTAATAATGACTTTTCACCCTTTGTTTTTCAGAAATCATAATTGACAAAAATCATACTTACGAAGGATGGGGCAATTAAAAATAATATATATATATATATACAATACTTAAACTCATTAGAAATTAGCCTGAAATGTCGCGAAAGCGATGAAACCGGTCACTGTATATTCCAAATTTATGGATTAAAAAGTATAACTCATCTTTTATTTTCTATAAAAACAAATTATGTACCACATTTAAAAAATAAATAATTAAAAGCATGTTTTATTTTTGATTTACTGTGCGCAGAAAATTATTATGAAATATTTTTTTGTAGAAACCCTATGAAAATTTTGCAACATACTTGTTAATACGTCGGCTTCGTGGTGTAATGGTCAGCGCGTATGCCTACCATTTAAGCGGTCTCGGGTTCGATTCCCGACATGGTTAATATGAAATATTTATTTCAAAGTCTAAGAATATTTCGTAGTCCCTGGACTGGTACCTGACGCGTAAGACTGATCATCTTACCTTTATGTGACAAAAATATCAAGATACGCAGCGATTGGTACACCAATGCAGTGCCCTATGTACCATTAGGTGCGGAAAGGAAAAGATGATGATGTTAATACTGACCGATGAAAAGAGGCCCGTAGGTTCCGATCAGTATCAACCCGAGAGGTCCATTTTGTTGGCTAGTTAGATATTTTTAATGTAATAGAAAATCGCATGCTCAAAAGTAATAAAATATAATACGTACATTAGTTTAACTAAAAAAAATAATTAGGGTAATCGTGTAATTACTTTATCTCTACACTTAAACCTATTAAAGAGGACTTATTGTTAATGCGATTTGTTTGTTAATTATGTTTACAGGTGCGGCTGTTAATGTTGCCAAGTAAAAAACAGAAACATAAGACAAAAATTCGTATGGGAGAAAATCCTCAGTTCATGGAGAGTTTCCTGCTTCATCGTGTTAACCCAGGTAGGTACTGCTCTAAATTCTAAAATTTTTTTTATAGGGATTAAAAAGAAGGGATTGCCCTAATTATTGAATTATCGAATGCTTAAGTTGCATCTGGTTAAATGATTTTTTTATAAAGTCAACATGATACGAAAATCACTTAGTGTAAAAAAGACAAATTTCTAAACGCTTACAAATAAGGTGACAAACGCATTGTGCGCGTTTTACTGTACATATCGCTGCCTTAATTCAAAAGGGCCACAAATTAAGATTTGACTTATTTCACTAGAACCAATCAAAGTTTTTAACACGAGTTTTTCGTTTTTTTCAATCTTACTTTTTATATTTATGTTTTTAGTAACATTAGATGCGTTTTTTAAAGCTATATTTATCTAATTACGGAGTTTTGTGCTATCGCCTAGAAACATAAAACAGATGGCGGTTTTGTTCTAATGCCAAAAGGACTGTTGTATGATTTAGGTCAATTGTAATGCAAAATCCAAGGAAGTCTTTTTTTATAGAAAAATATAAATTGTTTTAATATCAATTTTAAACATAAATGTTACATTTGAAGCACTAACTATGATGTTATTCATTATAATAAAATAAATAAAACAACTTTGTTTTTAACCAAAATTAGTGGTTAAAAACAAAGTTGTTATGTTTTATTTTATTTTATGATTTTAATACAATTTTTGCAATAAAACGAAATTTCGGGGTTTTCGATTTGTGGCCCTTTTGAAGCAGTTACATTACGATCTTGGAAGCCTCCACCTTGAGATCTGCACATTGCAAAAACCAATTATAAGCTTTAGTTGACGGTTAATTACTATTTTTTTAATGTTTGTTTATAAAAGATTCACGTTATTTAGAATTTACATTAACTGCTTTCAGCCCTATCACTGTTAGTGCACCTCAATATATATAGTAAATTTGTCCGTCACCATCAATAGAATTTTCCTAATTTTGACGGTGATAAGGTATGTTAATTTATCAGCTTGTTAGTAAACCGGGAGAACCACATAATACGATCTTAAATGACAGGCCTTATCGAAAAAAAGAGACTAGGCACGGCGTTTATTAAACCACATAAAGTATTTCTAGAAAAATACAAGACATGAAAAGTCTGAAAAACGGGACGTTGCGAAAATACAGAAAAGTAACTTACCGTACTCGCAAATTAATACGCCATCAACAAACATCCACGGCTTCTACAAGCTCGATCATAATGTTCGTTATTTAAGGAATATGTTTTATTTTTCAATTTGTTGCAACAGAGAGGGAAAACATTTTCGAGAAGGGAATATGGGATTCTAGGCATTCACAGGGCCTATGACCTATCATTGGCTGGTTTAAGTAGCCACTTTACACACTGTGTAACATAAACCATTCTGCCTATGTTTAAACATTCACATTTCCTCAACTCTTCCATCTGTTGACTTTTGTACATACTCAGAACATTTTGAATTAACTACCCGGTAAAAGAAGAAGTATAAAAAATTTGGGAATTGTTTTCAGGCGTTGCCTAGTAGATGAATTGGTTCAGCCGGATGAATCTCACCCACGTGATAAAGGTCTCAGCTCTTTTACTTCACAAAAGTCAACAGATGGAAGAGTTGAGGAAACGTGGATGTTCAAACATAGGCAGAATGGTGAATGTTACACAGTGTGTAAAGTGGCCACTTAAACCAGTCAATGACAAGTCATAAGCCCTGTGAATGCCTAGACTTCCATATTTCCTTCTCAAAAATATTTTACCTCTCTATTGCAAAAAAGTCAAATATGAACAACTCAAAATATTGTTGAATATGTTTTGTTTCATAGGTGCGAAGGTTTTCACGGTCACTGTTATCAATGTATTTCTTTTTTGGGTGATACCGCGTGTGTTGGATTTGTTCCGACGTTTCAACATGGTTCCCAGCACTACATACTACAAAATGAATAGAAATGTGCCTACTGCCAACTGCGACACGGTACAAATTACTAGTACTTAAACTCACACTTTTTTCTACAAAACGCTCAGTTTACCCTGAAGATGGCTCCTGCAATGGTAGCCGAAACGTTGGAACAAATCCAACACACACGGTATCACCCAAAAAGAAATACATTGATGTTTTGTTTAATTTTCAGAGGAAGTAAATAGCA